>NC_028638.1:15384271-15385017 GCF_001406875.1 Solanum pennellii | reverse complement strand
CGTTTTGGCACCCCAAGGGCCATTATTAGTGATGGGGGCTCCCACTTCTGCAACAGATTGTTCAAGGGGTTATTGGAGAAATACGGGGTTCGCCATAATGTGGCAAATCCTTACCACCCTCAAACTAGTGAGCAAGTTGAAGTATCGAATCGGGAGATCAAACAGATATTGTCCAAAATAGTGAACGCCAGTAGAACGGATTGGTCAAGGAGGCTTGATGATGTTCTTTGGGCCTACCAGACAGCATATAAGACTCCCATAGGTATGTCTCAATACCAACTTGTATATGGGAAAGCTTGTCATCTTCCGGTCGAGTTAGAGCATAAAGCCATGTGGGCTATGAAGAAGTTAAAAATGGATTGGAGCGAAGCTGCAGAGCAACGGTTAAATGGGTTGAATGAACATGCTGAATTTCGCCTGAAAGCCTATGAAAGCTCAGCACTATACAAAAAAAAGATGAAGAAGTACCATGACAAAAAAATTGAAAAACGAGAGTTTACGGTCGGAGATTTGGTGCTTTTATTCAATTCCAGGTTGCGCTTGTTTCCAGGCAAACTTAAGTCCTAATGGACTGGTCCTTACACGGTTACCCAACTATTCCCTCATGGAGCAGTTGAGTTGGAAACTAAGGAGGGTGTGCTGTTCAAGGTGAATGGACAGCGCATAAAAATCTATCTCGGGTTGGCTGAATCGGCGAATGAAGTGATCGAGGCATACCATCTTGATGAAGTCTGAGTAATCAAGTG
>NC_028638.1:15376420-15384070 GCF_001406875.1 Solanum pennellii | reverse complement strand
AAATTAGGGCACACACGACGGAACCTACGACGGGTCGTCACAACTGCGACGGACCGTCGTCGGGGAACCGTCGCACGATTAATGAATTCTACCCGACTCGACCCGGCTGGACCCTTTTCAAAATCTGACCGTTTATACTCCCCACCGCTCCATATTTCACCCCATTACTTCCTTATTCCTCTCATCTACCCTCTCTTTTCAACTTCCACATTCCCCCCACTGATCATTTCCCACACAATTCTCCAAAGCCTTAACATTATCATCTACTAGTCGGAGCTGCTGCTGTAGGTGTCTACCTTGCCACCGAGTACCTTTGCATCTGTTTTTCTCCATTTCTACGGTATGTGTCTCTAATTTATACTCATTTATCTTGCATTTTTGTTACTAGTTAGTATTAAGCTTAGTTCCTCATAGTATTTTGTTTACTTTATACAATTCTGCCTGACCTAGGTTACAAATGTTCGAAATTACCATGTTTACCACCCTAGACATAGGTGCTTTTGCATTGTTAGTTTCCTAGGTAGTTGGGTTAGACACATGTAGGTCCAAAACACTACAAGGTTGATGTGGGTTCATNGGGTTGCTTAGGGTACCTTTAGTTCTGTCACTGTCATTCAGAAGGAGACCCCGACAACGGACCGTCGTAACCACGACGGACCGTCGTAGGGTCCGTTGCACAAGCCCTAGCACCCTTGTCCTACCGAACACATGTGACGGACCGTCGTCTTTACGACGGTCCGTCCTGCACAACCGTCCCGGTTGTCAGAGACCCTGTTTCTAAGGGTCTCTCACTTTTTCTAAATGTCCAACGACGGACACCTACGACGGACCATCGTACCCACGACGGTCCGTCCTGCACGACCGTCATGATGGTCAGAGACACCTCTGCTAAGGGTCTCCAATATTTCCTAAGTGTCCAACGACGGACACCTACGACGGACCGTCGTACCCTCGACGGTCCATCCTGCACGACCGTCATGATAGTCAGAGACCCCTCTGCTAAGGGTCTCCAATACATTTCTAAGTGTCCTACGACAGACACCTACGACGGACCGTCATACCCTCGACGGTCCGTCCTGCATATACCGTCATGCTGGTCAGAAACTCTCCTTCAGGGTTCTCTATTTATGCAGAGTCCAAGTACAACACGACGGACCTCACGACGGTCCGTCATAGTCACGACGAGCCGTCACCAGGCCCGTCGTGTGTCACTGTTTCTACAGCAGTTACATATTATTTTCACTGTTTTATTGCTTATGGGTTCGCCTGTCTTGTTTGCCACTACTCGTACTAATTGTGATCTTTTGCAGGTACTATCTACTATGGCACCCAAGCAAGACCGAACCTACGCACGCGGGCGATCAAAGTCTGTTGCCCCGTCTGCACGCTTGATCATCGGCTCTGATGATGAGCGGGACCCTGAGTACGTGACCCCAGGAACTTCCGCCCCTTCCCGCGCTGCACGTGCTTCCAGAGCCACACCCAAAAAGGTGGCGACCGGCGTAGTCACTGCCTCCCAGTCTGATGAGGAGCGCACACTAACCGGCACACCCTCTGGGTCAGCCACGAATGAGGAAGGAGCGTTTGGCTCCTTAGGATTATCCTGGTCCGAGGAAGCTTCTGGCTCTGCAGAGGTTCCCGCACCTGACACTGCTGTAGCGTCGGCCTCGTCTGATGAGGCTGACAGTTTAGACTCTACAACCGGCGCGCCAGCTCAGGTCCCCACACCAGCCTCTGACCAGCCCGACCGGTGGTGTGTCGACGGCCAGTTTCAAGTTTTCTCCGACGCCAAGTTCCTCAACGATAAAGGAGTGATGACTCGAACACTCACCTTGGAGCGGCGGGTACTTCCAGGGAGCCTTCCCACGATGCCTGAGATCCACAATCTCTTCACCAGGCATCGTTTGGAGTGGACAGCACGTCCGTTGGGACGATACAGCGAGGAGATGGTCCGAGAGTTCTACGCATCCTACGTAGCGACTCTCCGATCACAGATCGATAGGCGGGCTGCTCCCGCTACACAGGCCCCACTGGAGCAGGTTCAAGTCCGGGGCGTGCAGGTCGACATTTCCCTGCCAGCCATCCCACGATTTCTATACAGCGAGAGCAGATTCTACCCGGACCCCCATCACTGTCGAGTTTGACTACCGCTGGCAGATAGTAAAGGATGGACAGTTCTTGCGCGAGCCGGCACTGACAGAGACCACCAAGAGGTGGATGGCCCTGCACCTGTCAGTAGATGGAGAGGGTGCCGATTGGGTCACTGAGCCGAAGGGGGCCATCAAGAAGGCCAACCTCACATTCACAGCAAAGTTCTTGTGGCTGCTTCTCCGTCACTGCCTCTCCCCCACAGCTGCTGACAACATCGTTACCTGGGATAGCGCAGTGTTGATGGCGGCGATGATAGCTGGGTTCGAGGTCGACTTTGCATGGCTTCTCCAGGCAGTCATGCACGATAGGGCATTCAAGGTCACCACCACCTACCCCTTTCCGTTCATGATCTTTGCCCTTTGCAGGTCCGCAGGTGTGCCCATATAGCACATAGATCAGTTGAAGACCCCGAAGGGTACCGTTGACATCCGCCTCATAAGAGACGAGGCCAATGAGTTGGCCCCACATAGAGGGCCCCGTCCAGAGCTGCCACCACTTGCTGATGATCTTGCAGATACGGTAGCCCAGGCTCGCACAGCTACACAGGCGTCCACTGACACTACCCCGGTCGAGTCTATCCCGGGTAGTAGCACAGCCCCGAGCTCCTCTCGCACAGCCCCTCTACCGGTACTTGTCCTGCTTGCTAGGGTCCAAAAATAAGAGGCACAAATGGACACTCTTCTACAACATATCCAGCCAAGGATGCAGAAGTCGATTACCGAGTCTGAAGCGCGTCTAGAGAGGAAGATGCAACAGTTTACAAAGCGGAACATCTCTGAGGTCAACCAGCGTCTGGATGCCTTTGAGTTGGGAGTGTTAGCCCGACCAGCCCCTCCGGTGGATGTGTCGACTCTTCAGGCTGCAGTCGATAGTCTTCGGGCAGACATCGACATAATCCTAGAGGCGAGGGTGCCAGAGTCTGAGGCCCCTTCTGTCGAGCCTGCTGAGGACACCGTGCTAGCGGCCCTGTTCACTACTTCAGAAATTCCACCACCTCCCCCTCGATATACTGCCAAGAGGCAGAGGCTGCGAGGAGAGACTCACTTGCTGAGGAGAAGGCGCACCAGATCAGAGCATCACAGTTAGCGGCTGGGGCGTCTAGCTCCCGCACTGTGGAGACAGCAGGAGGCACTAGTGATGGTGCGGTTGTTGCTGAGGACACCACTGAGGGTGTTCAGATTGCAGAGGACGTGGGTCTGGGGATCCGGACCCACCATCTTGTTGATCGACGGCGCTTTGCGCCACAGGTTTGCTTCACCTACCACGCTAGTATTTACATTTTTATGCATTGGGGACAATTGCATGCTTTTTTGTTGGGGGTGGGGTAAATGGATAGTGAGTGTTAGGGTGAAGTCTGAGTAGCCCAATTCACTATACTCTTTTGGGGTTTTCTTGCCTGTGTTCTTTTTCCCCAAAAGACTGATTACTTTTTCTGTTGAACCGGCATGTTTATATATTTTTTACATAGTTTAATTCTAGAGCATGATGGCTAAAACGATATCCAGATAAACTGAAAATAATGCATGACTAGGCATAGTAACTGATAATTGTGTGGCTCTAAGCATGAAATAGAGTTACACCATTCCATTACCCTAAGTCGTTATTTCGAACTACGTGTCTAATAATCTGGTATAGTGATGACATGTCAAGTGAGTGTGAGGAAATTTGAATAGTCCACTATTGGTATTGTGCTAGAACTTGCCTGGTTAGTCCTGCTAAAAGTAAGCTGTAACAGACAATTAGGAAAGGATCATAGGCCCTTATTCAAGAAAGCCCATTTCTAGCCTAAATAAAAGAAACCGAATGAAATTTATCCTTCTTTGATCCAAATAATCTAAGCTTAAATTAGACCTTTCTTTTTCACCCTAACTGATCTTTTCGGGGAACAATGTGTTGTCCCTGGTCGCTCCTTGTACATGTGCACCTCAGCTTATGCCAAAAGCATAAGTTGAGGGTGGCTAATGCAGTAAACAATCTTCGTTTTGGCCCTGACCCAACTTTGGGTATTGTGTACCTTGACTCATGGCAAAGCCATGAGTTGAGGGTGGCTATTATGAGGAATGCTCTGGAAAGTGGGGTTGAAAGAACAAAAGAGAGAGAAAGAACTAAAGTAAAGTGACTTAAAATTAGTTGAAAGAAAAGTAAAGAAAAAGAAAAATATACAAGAATTACAAACAAGAAAAGAAGAGAGTCACTTACACAAATGAAGAAAGAAGAGAAAATTGAGCAAAGGGAAAGAGTATGACAAACTGGGCAAGATAAAATGATAGAAAAGGGAAAGTTTAGGCGATTTGTCAAGGAGGGCAAAAAGTCACTAAAGTATACCTAAAAATGTACCCTACCTGACCCTGAGCCTATGTTACAAGCTAAAAAAGACCTATCGTGATCCTAAGGGTTGTATAGCGAACTTAAGACAGTGAAAATAAGGGCAAGATTATGGAAATAGGTATGAATGAGTGTGACTTTGATCTGAGAGCGAGTGTTGAAATGTAATCCTTATACTCAAACTGAAATCATTGTGTGAAAAACGAGGATTTTGTTTCAAAGTGAGGGCACTAGTTGCAATACCGGAATTATTAGCACCTCGGTGAGAAATTGAAGAGGATAGGTGTTAGTGCGTGGTGAGTCTGTGTCATGGTCTGATTCCACATAATTCAAGCCTAATAGTGATAGCATGCATAAATATGATGAGACTGATCGGGATTGATAGCCAAATGATTGCAAAAGATAAAACATGGATACTATTGTACAAAGATTTTGTATTGAGTCATAGTGCGTCGCTTGAGGACAAACAACGAATTTAAGTTGAGGGTATTGATATACCGTGGTTTCACGGTATTATTAATACTTTTTCCTTAAGTTTAGTGTGTCCAAAAGCCTTTTTGTGCTAATTTTTATATAAGTTTCTCTTTGTTTTGCAGGAAATCTGTCCAAAGCTGAATGCGGAGATTTTGAGCGAAAAAATGCAGAAGAGACCACCTACGGAGCTTATGACGGTCCGTCGTGCTTGTGACGGTCCGTAGGTGGCAGCGTAGTGCAGCTGCTGAAGGAAGATGGGGAAGTCTGACCAAGTGTGGGATTACGAAGCTTGTGACGGTCCGTCATGGCTGTGACGGTCCGTCCTGCAGGTTCGTCGTGAAGTTCAGAGAAGTGATCCCAGTACCCAGATTCCGAGAGTTGAAGTATTTTGGAACGAAGACCCTCGACGGACCGTTGTGCCTATGACGGTCCGTCATACCTGCCGTCGAGGGGAATGAAGAAAGCAGCAGAAGAATTGCACCAAGTATGGGACGACGGAGTCCACGACGGTCCGTTGTGACCACGACGGTCCGTCGCGAGGTCCGTCGACCCAGCCGCGTTTTGGCAGATTTCCAGCAATTAGAATTCTTGTTTAATTAGGTTTTTTTTTTTTTATAAATAGTTCGAAAAACCTCGTTTTTGAGGTTAGACACCTGATAGTTAGACTCTTCGATTGTTAAAACTTCGTATTGGTGAACATTGTATTGTGAGATTCTTGATAATCATTAAGACTTTTCGTGAGATTATTGATTACTTTGAGAATTCTTGCAAGTGATTTTTGGTGATTAATCAAGCAACCTTTTGGATTTTATTCTTTCTCATTGAAGTAAGTACATGAATTCTTATTTAATATATTTGAATATTGTGTTTATGGCTATGAGTAACTAAACTCCATAACTAGGGTTGTGTGAACCATAGGCAAACAATGAGATAAAACCCTAGCTAAAATAACAATTCTAGAATAGTGTCTTGCATGTATTAATAATTCTTTCCTTAGAAGTCTTTTTAACGGATGATCAACGTTAGAACTCGCCTTAATGCTACTTGCCGGACAAAGGAGGTAGATAATAGGAAAAGAATTATTAACATAGATTTAGTGTATACTATATTATAGGCTAGTATTGATTGGTACGAGGTAATAATTTAGTCAAATATCGAATACGATGCTTAAAATGAGGTAAAGATAAGGGTTAGGAAAGCAACACACGTAGCCGGACCAAGGTGCGGAGTGAGATTTTCTAGATGCCGGACCAAGGATTTAGAAATACATAACTTATCACTTTGCATGCAAGATACTAGGAAAGAATTCTTATAGTTAGAATTATCAAGTTATGAACCTGTGGGGAACACGTAAACCCTAGTTACTTTGATTAATTTATTAATATCCAACTTTCAAAACTGTTAAGTGTCTCTTTCAATTTCGTTAGTTATTTTTACTCATTATGAAATACAAACCCCCCTTTTTATGTTTTTACTTTCTAAGGAAGTCATCAACCGAACAATAGTAATAACAAGTTGAAGTTAAGTCTAGACTATTTTCCTCGTGGGAACGAAACCAACCTCACTAGTTGGGTTATTTACTTGACGCGACCGCTTTACTTCTTATTTGAGAAGTAAGTTTGAGCGTATCAGACATCAAAAGAGTTAGGAGTTTGGTCGAACATGGGTTGAGTACTATGACCGACCTATTCCGACGATCTCAACTCTTTTCCAAAGGAGTTGGTTGAACATATCCTTTAAGAGAGGCTATGCTTTGTATGGCCACCAGTTCCTCTACTGCTGCTAGAATATTAGACTCCGGACCCTTTTACTCAGGCAAATATCCTTCCTAAAGAAACTCATACATGGAAGAAGGAATAGCCTTAAAATCCACTTCTTTCCTCAGTGGAGAGATCAATAGTGGGCTTCGCAATTGACTGAGCATTGAAATGTAGTAATATCTCACAGGATAGAGCAAAGGTTGGAGAACAGGTAAAGATGTCTCCAGGTTGGTTTGCATGAGAGATCACCACTTCAGTGTGGGATGTGTTGGATTCACCCGTCTCACTAACTCTACATACTGGAGTAGACGAACATTGTTCTGGGGAGGAATGGAGAAATTGAATGAATTGATATTTTCAATTGCTTGGTAGACAGGGAGGGTTAAAAATAACAATACTTGGACATTTTGATGTGATGTGAAAATAAAATAAACAAACCATTGAATTTAAAAAAGAGTTAGGAAGAGATTATTATTGTTGAATCCCTGAACAATGGAGACATTTGTATTTAAACTGAAGGGACATCGGAAATGGAAACGATGAATGGGAGGAGGACACATCCCTAGCTTCATTATAGTTTTGGAAAATCTTTCTTTTCTCAAAGGCTTTGTAAAGATATCAACCACTTGGTCTTCTGTCCTACAAAATCTCATCACCACATCTTCTATGTGTTTAGTCCTCATATGATGAATAGGATTTTTTGCCATGGTTATTGCACTAGTTTTGTCGCATATGAGGGAAATAGTGTCTACGAGAACACTAAACTCTTCGATCTATTACTTCATCCATAGGAGTTGAGAACAACATGAGGCAGAAACCACATATTCAGTTACTGCTGACAAAACTACTCAATTTTTCCTTTGTGTACACAATGAAATAAGTGTTGATCCTAGGAAATGAGTCATGCCTGATGTACTTTTTACATCAACCAAAAAACCTA
>NC_028638.1:15372355-15375282 GCF_001406875.1 Solanum pennellii | reverse complement strand
TAAGTATCTCACTATTCGTTTGGCTCTCTTCACGTGTGTTTCTTTGGTTCTGCTTAGAATCTGGCACACATTCCTACATTGAATACTATGTTAGTCCTGCTTGCAGTGAGGTAAAGATGTGACAAATGATTCCTCTGTGCAGTGTCATATTTACATCAACTGTTTCTTTATCCAAGTCAATTTTCACACTTGTGGTCATGGTAGTATCAAGAACTTTGGCCTCAAGCGGGTTAAATATTTTTAGCAAATCTTCTATGTACTTCTATTTAAATATTGATGTTCAATGATTTGACTATTTGATTTGCCTCCCTAAGAAGAATGTAATCTCCCCCATCATGTTCACTTCAAATTTACTACTCATCAAACCGGCAAACTCTTTACATAGTGAATCTTAAGTAGCGCCAAAGATAATGTCATCTACTTATACCTCCACAATCATTAACTCTTAATCTCTGCATTTTAGGAATTAAGTGTTATCAGTTTTACCTCTTTTGAACCCATTTGCAAGAAGAAATATTAACGAGCTCTTATTCCAGATCAAGGAGGTTACTTTAGACCACAAAGAGCATTATCCTGCTTCCACAAATGGTTTGGGAGATCAGCATATTCAAAATCTTAAGGTTGTTTTACATACATTTCCTCTTTTATATACCAACTCAAGAAGGTACTCTTCATGTCCATTTCAAACAGTATGAACTCCATGTAGGCAGCAAAAACTATTAAGATTTTGAAGGCTTCCATTCGTGCTAAAAGAGCAAAGGTCTCGTCAAGGTCAACATTAAATTATAGTTGAGAAATATCACTTCAATGAATTAAGATGTTAATGATTGGAATTATATAGTGAAGCTTAAAATAACAAAACTTTGACGCAATCTAACTGAACAAAATTAATTGAATATGTAAGAAGTTCATTCAAGAGAATATATTAACAAAATACTACATTTGATATAAGAAATGATCAAATTTTTAATAGATTATCGATTTACAATTTTCAAATTAAATAAAATAAATTCAAATTACCCTCCGAGGTCCTAGCTCCTACTCATACAAATTAAATATTTGGGAAAATATCACTAAAACTAAAATTCAAAATTTTTCTTCTTGACTCCTACTCATCAGATAAAATTAAATAAAAACCTTACCCTCCTATAGTTCTATTCATCAAATTAAATGCTTAAGCAAATAAAAAGAACTAAAAATTCAAAGTTTACCTTCTTAGCTCCTACTCATCAAAGTAAATTAAATAATATTTCAATTTTTCTTTCTTACTTCTATTCATAAAACTAAATGCTTATGAAAATATCACAAGAACTAAAATTTGAATTTTTTCCTTTTTGACTCCTCATCAAATTAAATACATAAGAAAATATCACAAGAACTAAAGTTTGAAATTTTTCCTTTTGACTACTACTAATCAAACTAAATCAAAGAAAGTTTATCATTTATCCTGCTGACTCCTACTCATCAAATTAATTTAAATAAATGTGATAATCAATTAAGTGAAATTACTAATCATCAGGATCCTTCTCATCAAGAAATAATGTATTACCATAATCTTGAATTTTTTCCTATATATACAAGTTTCTTAACTCTAGCTTTGCTTCCAATCCTCTTTAATTTGCATTCTTAAATAACTCAATGTTATCAGCTTTATTGTAAGTCTGTAAGTTTCTTCATCAACTCTTTGTAATTTATGTTGCCAATCTGTGTTAAGAAAATCAGAAATTACTGGTTGTAATAAATCATTCAGAAACACGAAGTAACTGAGATTTTTAGAACCAGTAAATAAGATGAACAAAAATTTATTTGTAAAAATAATGTAATCTGTAAAACTTACCAGAATCTAGAATACTCTTTTTTTTTAAAAAAAAAATCAGGAAGAAAATCAAGTCCACTGAATTCACAGTGTCCCCTTAAGGAAATTGTTCCCCTCTAGTATCCGAGGTTTGATTTGAAATATAACCTCCCAGGGTAAAATGATCTTAATCAGTAGAGTATAGATACCAAAAACTCTACTGTCAGCGAATCAATCCACAGCAGGAAAGTACACGAAGAAATATATGTGTTTTTTTAAGAAGAAGGAAGATCAGAAAATTCGTTAGGAAAATTCTGAAGACTGAATGGTATTTATAGGCAAGAATAATATATTCTGGAAGGTTGCTACCCTTTCAGAATTGACACGACCATTAATGAAAGGTTGCAAACTTTCAAATGGTATTGACTGTTCCTGAAAGTTGCAACCTTTCCGAACAGTCATGGCGGGAAATTTTGAATATAACGGAATTTAAAACGGGTCACTCACGCGGATCCGTGTCGGGTCGGGTTAACTAAAAAATTGAAAACATTTCGGTTAAATTCTGTTATCAACTAATTTATTGAAAATATTTTTGGCCATTTAAATTAATTAATAAATAATTAAAATAAATTTTGTCCAAAAAATTATCTCTCGATCTATCATTTGCCAAAGCCAAAGCCAAAGTCAAAGCCAAAGCCAAAGCCAAAGCCGAAGCCGAAGCGAGCGAGCGACGACGATGACGGCGCGAGGGGGGTCCCTCTTTCCAACCCTTTTAACAATTAATAGAAGTGTTTATTTATTAAACTCTCCTATTTTCATTTCCATTACCGATGAGGGACTATTTCCTTTTTCAATAAAGCATTAGAGGACTTTTCAAGTTCCCAACCTTTCAAGTTCTAAACTTTTCAAATTCCTCTCCTTCCCTCTATTTCCCATCAATTCTTGCTACATACCCAACAATCCCCACATTGATGGGAAATGGTTATAACATAGGAATGCACAAACAATTGTGTACTTTACAAGCAAGGATTAATTGCATCTGGATAAGTAGGTTTTCCCTTGGACTTTCCGTAGTGAACATATGTCGGATATACTCGGTCAATCGGTAGATGTGATATCTTTGAACCGTCGA
>NC_028638.1:15366029-15372273 GCF_001406875.1 Solanum pennellii | reverse complement strand
GCTCCCTCTAAACCCTGAGTGTTTAGAGAATAGGCTTTTGACAAAAAATTCTCTTTGAAGCGGCTTCCACTTTACACTCACATAGGAGAAGTACATTCTAGTAGCAGTTGATTATGTATCTAAATGGGTCGAAGCCATAGCCCTCGCAAAGAATGAAGCGAAGAGTGTCACTGCATTCTTGAAAAAGAATATATTCTCCCGTTTTGGCACCCCAAGGTCCATTATTAGTGATAGGGGCTCCCACTTCTGCAACAGATTGTTCAAGGGGTTTATTGGAGAAATATGGGGTTCGCCATAATGTGGCCACTCCTTACACCCTCAAACAAGTGGGCAAGTTGAAGTGTCGAATCGGGAGATCAAACAGATATTGTCCAAAACAGTGAACGCCAGTAGAATGGATTGGTCAAGGAGGCTTGATGATGCTCTTTGGGCCTACCGGACAGCATATAAGACTCCCATAGGTATGTCTCCATACCAACTTGTATATGGGAAAGCTTGTCATCTTCCGGTTGAGTTAGAGCATAAAGCCATGTGGGCTATGAAGAAGTTAAAAATGGATTGGAGCGAGGCTGCAGAGCAACGGTTAAATGGGTTGAATAAACTTGATGAATTTCGCCTGAAAGCCTATGAAAGCTCTGCCCTATACAATGAAAAGATGAAGAAGTACCATGACAACAAAATTGAAAAACGTTAATTTATGGTCGGGGATTTGGTGCTTTTATTCAATTCCAGGTTTCGCTTGATTCCAGGCAAGCTCAAGTCCAAATGGACTGGTCCTTACTTGGTTACCCAACTATTCCCTCATGGAGCAGTTGAGTTGGAAACTTAGGAGGGTGTGCGGTTCAAAGTGAATGGACAGCGCATAAAAATCTATCTAGGGCATGTTGAATCGGCGAATGAAGTGCTCGAGGCATACCATCTTGATGAAGTCTAAGTAATCAAGTGTTCCCAGTCGTGCCGCGACATTAAATCAGGCGCTTGTTGGGAGGCTACCCAATTCTTGTCGTTTTTTTAGAGGATAGCATTTTTCTACTAATGTGTTTTTAAATTCGCAGGCACATCACCAGGAAATTCTGCAGAAAGCTACTCTGCAACAGTCACTGATGGATATATCGACGGACCGTTGCGCCTGCAACGGACCGTCGTATGCATCCGTCGTCCAGGTACGTTTTTCTGCTATTTTGAAATTAGGGCACACACGACGGAACCAACGATGGGGCGTCACAACTGCGACGGACCGTCGTCGGGGAACCGTCGCGTTATTAATGAATTATACCCGACCCGACCCGGCTGGACCCTTTTCCAAAATCTGACCGTTTAAACACCCCAACCCCTCATTTTCACCCCATTCACTCATTATTCCTCTCATCTCCCCTCTCTTTTAAACTTCCACATTTCCCCCCCACTGTCATTGCCCCCACAATTCTCCAAAGCACTAAAATTATCATCTACTAGTCGGAGCTGCTGCTGTAGGTGTCTACCTTGCCAACTGAGTCATTTTCCATTTGCTTTTTCGCCATTTCTACGGTATGTGTGTCTAAATTTATATTCATTTATCTTGCATTTTTGTTTATTTGTTAGTATTAGTTTAGTTTTAGTCGTATATTGTTTCCTTCATATTGATTATGTCTAAACCTAGGCTCAAAATGTTCGAATTTGCCATGTTGACAACCCTAGACATTGGTGATTTTGCATTGCTAGTTTCCTAGGTAGTTGGGATAGACAAATATAGGTTCAAAACACTACAAGACCATGTGGGTTCATCGGGGATGCATAGGGTACCCCCAGTTCTTTCACTGCTATTCAGAAGGAGACCCCGATGACGGACCGTCGTAGGGTCCGTTCCAAAAGCCCTAGCACCCTGTCCCAACGGACACATGTGACGGACCTTTGTCTTCACGACGGCCCATCCTGCACAACCGTTCCGGTTGTCAGAGACCCTGTTTCTAAGGGTCTCTCACTTTTTCTAAGTGTCCTTCAACGGACACATGTGACGGACCGTCATACCCACGACGGTCCGTCCTGCACGACCGTCGTGATGGTCAGAGACCCCTCTGCTAAGGGTCTCCAATAATTTTCTAAGTGTTCTACGACGGACACCTACAACGGACCGTCGTACCCACGACGGTCCGTCCTGCACGACCGTCATGCTGGTCAGAGACCCCTCCTNTTCGTATGAGGAGGCTGACAGTTCAGATTCTACATCCGGTTCACCAGCTCTGGCCCCCACACCTGCCACTGACCAGCCCAACCGGTGGTGTGTCGACGGGCAGTTTCAAGTCTACTCCGACGCCAAGTTCCGGAACGATAAAGGAGTGATGACTCGAACACTCACCTTGGAGCGGCGGGTACTTACAGGGAGCCTTCCCATGATGCCTGAGCTCCACAATCTCTTCACCAGGCATCGCATGGAGTGGACAGCACGTCCGTTGGGACGATACAGCGAGGAAATGGTCCGAGAGTTCTACGCATCCTACGTAGCGACTCTCCAATCACAGATCGATAGGCGGGCTGCCCCCGCTAAACAGGCCCCATTGGAGCAGGTCCGAGTCCGGGGTGTACAGGTGGACATTTCCTTGCCAGCCATCCGCCGGTTCCTATACGGCGAAAGTATTGATGCTTCTCGGACCCCCCTCACCGTCGAGTTCGACTACCGCATGCAGATAGTCAAGGATGGCCAGTTCTTGCGCGAGCCAGCACTGAGAAAGACCACCAAGAGGTGGATGGCCCTGCACCTGTCAGTAGATGGACAGGGTGCCGATTGGGTGAATGAGCCGAAGGGGGCCATCAAGAAGGCCAACCTCACGTTCACAGCAAAGTTCTTGTGGCTGCTTGTCCGTCACTGCCTCTCCCCCACAGCTGCTGACAACATCGTTACCTGGGATCGAGCAGTGTTGATGGCGGCGATGATAGCCGGGTTCGAGGTCGACTTCGCATGGCTTCTCCAGGCAGTCATGCACGATAGGGCATTCAAGGTCACTACCACCTATCCCTTTCCGTGCATGATCTTTGCCCTTTGCATGTCCGCAGGTGTGCCCATATGGCACATAGATCAGCTGAAGACCCCGCAGGGCACTGTTGACGTCGGCCTCATCAGAGACGAGGCCAACGAGTTGGCCCCACGCAGAGGGCCCCGTCCAGAGCTTCCCCCACTTGCTGATGATCTTGCTGATACGGTAGCCCAGGCCCGAACAGCTACACAGGCGTCCTTTGATACTACCCCGGTCGAGTCTATCCTGGGTAGTAGCACAGCCCCGACCTCCTCTCGCACAGTCCCTCTACCGACACTGGACCCGCTTGCAAGGGTCCAAAAACTAGAGGCGCAAATGGCAACTCTTCTGCATCATATCCAGTCGTGGATGCAGAAGTCGATTGCTGAGTCCGAAGAGCGCATAGAGAGGAAAATGGTGCAGTTTACCGAGCGGAAGATTGCTGAGGTGAACCAGCGCCTGGACGCCTTCGAGTTGAGAGTGCTAGCCAGACCAGCCCCCCCGGTGGATATGGCGACACTTCAGGCTGCAGTCGACAGTCTTCGTATAGACATCGACACGATCTTAGAGGCTAGGGTGCCGGAGTCTGAGGCCCCTCCTGTCGAGCCTGCTGTGGACACGGTGTTGGCGGCCCTTTTTGCTACATCTGACATTCCACCACCTCCCCCTCGAGAGAGTGCCAAGAGGCGTAGGGGTCGAGCAGAGGACGAGGCGCGAGCAAGGAAGAAGGAGCACCGAGAGATGGAGGCTGCGCGGAGAGCCTCACTTGCTGAGGAGGCGGCGCACCAGATGAGAGCGTCAGAGTTAGCGGCTGGGGCGTCTAGCTCCCGCATGGTAGATATAGCTGGAGGAACTACTGATGGTGCGGTTGTTGCTGAGGACACCACTGAGGGTGTCCAGATTGCAGAGGACGTGGGTTCCGGGGAACCGGACCCACCATCTTACTGATCGACGGCGCTTTGCGCCACAGGTTTGCTTCACCTACCACTCTAGTATTTACATTTTTATGCATTGGGGACAATGGCATGCTTTTTTTTGGGGGTGGGGTAAATGGATAGTGAGTGTTAGGGTGAAGTCTGAGTAGCCCAATTCACTATCCTCTTTTGGGGTTTTCTTGCCTGTGTTCTTTTTCCCCAAAAGACTGATTACTTTTTCTGTTGAACCGGCATGTTTATATCTTTTGTACATAGTTTAATTCTAGAGCATGATGGCTAAAATGATATCCTGATAAACTGGAAAATAATGCATGACTAGGCATAGTAACTGATAGTTGTGTGGCTCTAAGCATGAAATAGAGTTACACCATTGCATTAACCTAAGTCTCAAATTCGAACTAGGTGTCTGACAATCTGGTATAGTGATGAGATGTCAAGTGAGTGTGAGGAGAATTCGAATAGTCCACTATTGGTATTTAGCTAGAACTTGCCTGGTTAGTCCTGCTGAAAGTAAGCTGTAATAGTCAATTAGGAAAGGATCATAGGCCCTTTTTCAACAAAGCCCATTTCTAGCCTAAATAAAAGAAACCAAATGAAATTTATCCTTCTTTGAACCAAATAATCTGAGCTTAAATTAGACCTTTCTTTTTCACTCTAACTGATGTTATCGGGGAACAATGTGTTGGCCCTGGTCCCTCCTTGGACATGTGCACCTCAGCTTATGCCAAAAGCATAAGTTGAGGGTGGCTAATTCAGTAAACAACCTTCGTTTTGGCCCTGACCAAACTTTGGGTATTGTGTACCTTGACTTATGGCAAAGCCATGAGTTGAGGGTGGCTATTATGAGGAATGCTCTGGAAAGTGGGGTTGAAAGAACAAAGAGAGAGAAAGAACAAAAGTAAAGTGACTAAAGAATTCGTTGAAAGAAAAAAAAAGTAAAGAAAAAGAAAAATATACAAGAATTACAAACAAGAAAAGAAGAGAGTCACTTACACAAATGAAGAAAGAAGAGAAAATTGAGCAAAGGGAAAGAATATGAGAAACTGGGCGGAATAAAATGATAGAAAGAGGGAAGGTTTAACCGATATGTCAAGGAGGGCAAAAAGTCACTAAAGTATACCTAAATATACCCTAGCTGACCCTGAGCCTATGTTACAAGCTAAAAAAGTCCTATCGTGATCCTAAGGGTTGTATAGCTAACTTAAGGCAGTGAAAATAAGGGCAAGCCTATGGCAATAGGTATGAATGAGTGTGACTTTGTTCTGAGAGCGAGTGTTGAAAAGTATTCCTTATACTCAAACTGAAATCATTGTGTGAAAAATGAGGATTTTGTTCTAAAGTGAGGACATTAGTTGCATTACCAGAATTGTTAGCACCTAGGTGAGAAATTGAAGAGGATAGGTGTTAAAGCATGGTGAGTCTGTGTCATGTTCTGATCCCACAAAATTCAAGCCTAAAAGTGATAGCATGCATCAATTTGATGAGATTAATCGGGATTATAGCCAAATGATTGCAAAGGATAAAACATTAATACTATTGTACAAAGATTGTGTAGTGAGTCATAGTGCGTCGCTTGAGGACAAACAACGAATTTGAGTTGAGGGAGTTGATATACCGTGGTTTCACGGTATAATTAATACTTTTTCCTTAAGTTTAGTGTGTCCGAAAGCCTTTTTGTGCTAATTTTGATATAAGTTTCTCTTTGTTTTGCAGGAAATCTGTCCAAAGCTGAATGCGGAGATTTTGAGAGAAAAAATGCAGAAGAGACCATACGGAGCTTATCACGGTCCGTCGTTCCTGTGACGGTCCGTAGGTGGCAGCGTAGTGCAGCTGCTGAAGGAAGATGGGGAAGTCTGACCAAGTGTGGGATTACGAAGCTTGTGACGGTCCGTCATGGCTATGACGGTCCGTCCTGCAGGTTCGTCGTGAAGTTCAGAGAAGTGATCCCAGTACCCAGATTCCGAGAGTTGAAGTATTTTGGAACGAAGACCCTCGACGGACCGTTGTGCCTATGACGGTCCGTCATACTTGCCGTCGAGGGGAATGAAGAAAGCAGCAAAAGAAATTGCACAAGTATGGGACGACGGAGTCCACGACGGTCCGTTGTGACCACGACGGTCCGTCGCGTGGTCCGTCGACCCAGCCGCGTTTTGGCAGATTTCCAGCAATTAGAATTCTTGTTTAATTAGGTTTTTGTTTTTTTATAAATAGTTCGAAAAACCTCGTTTTTGAGGTTAGACACCAGATAGTTAGACTCTTAGATTGTTAAAACTCCGTATTGGTAAACATTGTATTGTGAGATTCTTGACAATCATTAGA
>NC_028638.1:15329017-15365916 GCF_001406875.1 Solanum pennellii | reverse complement strand
TGAATATTGTGTTTATGGCCATGAGTAACTAAACTCCATAACTAGGGTTGTGGGAACCATAGGAAAATAATTATATAAACCCTAACTAAAGTAACAAGTCTAGAATAGTGTCTTGCATGTATTACTAATTCTTCGCTTAGAAGTCTTTTTAACGGATGATCAACGTTAGAACTCGCCTTAATGCTACTTGCCGGACCAAGGAGGTAGATAATAGGAAAAAAATTATTAACATAGATTTAGTGTATACTATCTAATAGGCTAGTATTGATTGGTACGAGGTAATAACTTAGTCAAATATCGAATACGATGCTTAATATGAGGTAAAGATAAGGGTTAGGAAAGCAACACACGTAGCCGGACCAAGGTGCGGAGTGAGATTTTCTAGATGCCGGACCAAGGATTTAGAAATACATAACTTATCACTTTGCATGCAAGATACTAGGAAAGAACTGTTATAGTTAGAATTATCAAGTTATGAACCTGTGGGGAACACGTAAACCCTAGTTACTTTGATTAATTGATTAAAATCCAACTTTCAAAACTGTTAAGTGTCTCTTTCAATTTCGTTAGTTATTTTTACTCATTTAGAAATATAAACCCCCCTTTTTAGGTTTTTACTTTCCAAGGAAGTCATCAACCAAACACTAGTAATAACAGATTGAAGTTAAGTCTAGACTATTTTCCTCGTGGGAACGATCCCAACCTCACTAGTTGGGTTATTTACTTGACACGACCGCTTTACATCTTATTTGAGAAGTAAGTTTGAGCGTATCATTGATATACATTCTACTTGTTTGAGTTAGTACGTATGTTGGTTGGTTTGTATGACTTTCTTGGATATGCATGAGACAATTAAAAGGGTAAAAATAACATGTTTTTACTAAGTGTCCCTTTTTAGCATGTTTGATCTTATATCTTCATATGGTCTCATACTTAGTACATGTGGCGTAATAACACAAATTTTCTTCCTTTTTCCCAAACATTTTAGTTTGTGGTTGTTTAGGGCTCATTTGATACGACTTGAAGAAGACTTGTATATTCTCTATCATCCAAGGGGCAGGTCCTCACTTTCCAAGGGAGATGCCTATATCTAGTTTATGGAGTTGATTATTTTCTAAGAATCTTATGTTTATTCTACTTTCATTTGAGTATGATTTATACAAGCCTATATGGGGCTTCTTTACATTGATGTAGGGCTATGCCCAAATTGCTATGATCTTTTAGATTGTATGAGATGAGACAATCATTGAGACTTTATTCTATCTTATATATATATGTGTGTGTGGAATAAGAGTAGAAGCAAAACCTTCCTATGAAGGTTGTATGTATACTCGATACGAATATATATTATGTGTCTGTAGAGGTCTATGTTAACCTCAAAGTAGATATTAACGAAAAGTTTCATTCTTCCGTATTTTCGACCTATGAATATGATGATGTATGACTAATAGTGTAGTCCTAGTCCTTAAAGAGGACAACGATGCCGGTTACGTCTAGGGGAGAAACCCATATGTGACATAACTTTGTAAGGGAGTTCTAGGAAGGTGTTCTAATGTATACGACTATGTTGATGTTTCTTATGCATGATATTGTAGTGTTATCTACTTGTTGTGATGATATGCATAGTACGAGTTCCAATGAGTCTATACGATACAGCCTTAATCTACATGGATAACGTTGGTATTATTGACTATATGATGAATATCCTATTTTGTATGCATGTAGTTGACTTGTGTATCATGGTTGGTATATGAGTACATCATAAGGCTTGTGGTCTCCTTGTAGGTTTACTTAGTATGTGTGAGGTTATGGGACTTTACATGTACATTGCACTAGTAGAATTAGAATGAGATTATGAACAGGGTTCTATGTTGTTTTTATGAAGTTAAGTCCAATTTGTGATGTTAATGTTTATTATTGTCTTAGTATGATGATGTTGGAATTCTTGAACTATATGAATTCCTGTAATGAGTTCTTCTATGTTGTCCATAATGTATTTTGGGTTAAATGAGAAGTATATGTGTTATAATATGATGTGGTCTAGGAATGTGTATATTGATTAATGACGGTTGCATGTATGACTACCTAGAGGACTTATTGTGATGGTTGAGTGTGTATAGTGTAGTGGGACATTATCTATAAATTGCCCCAAATATCCCTGCAGGGTTACTTGGGAAGTTAAGGAATCAATGAGAAAAACAGTTTACTGTGTAAGGAGAAATAAGCTTAGTCTAAAATGAAGTATGCTTACTGTAAAAAGAAGTGAGCTTATTGGAAAGTGATGCTTATTATGCCTTAAATGCAATATATGGCTTATGTGATACTATGAATATTGAATATGCTTCAAATTAATTATGTGAATTGCATGATGCTTATGGTATTTATTTTTTATGATGTTTTCACAAAAGGCATGATGCATGGTTTCAAAGTAAATATCCCCTTTCAATGCATATTCTTTCATGGTTATAATATTTAGTGCATTCTTATACTAACACCATTCTTCTTCAGTTTTTTATACAATGTGTAGGTTGTGGATGCTTAAAGGTTGTCTCTAAAGTGAAGGGCTTGACATGTGTTTCTCAATCTCAAGGAAAGGGATCCTTATGTTCCAATGATTTCTTACATTATTTTTTATATAAATTAATGTATTAGTTTAGTTATACTTTATGTTTTAAGAGTCGTGTCCCTAATATACTCCAATGATGTTGAATCGAAGATGGCAAAAAGACTTAAAGTCTAACTATGTACTTACGTTATATTATTTATATAATAGAGCTGATGTTCTAGCATATGATGTTCTATGAAAGTTCTCAATTTTCCGCTAACATTACCTATGTAATGCGATGAATGATAACTATGGGTTCTCCCCAGTCGTGACAAATGTGGTATCAGAGCCTGAGGTTTATAAAAGTGGTTTTAGGGTTGTAAGTCTTATATTGCCACGTCTATTCGGGTCTCCTACATCGGTGTAGAGTCGCATAATATCTATGAGCAAGAGTCTATAGGACGATAAAGATTCCCTTCTTCACTATTGTTATGTTGTGCCATAGAACATAACTCTATAAGATCTCTCTCTTATTTTTTCTTGTCCAGTGGTCTTATAGATGTGATTTCTTAGATGAGATTGTATCTTGATGCTTGAGGGAGAAAAGGTGAGTTTATGTTTATCTTGGTTTAATCGTTTGATGAGTATGTGTGAAGGTCAACTTTGATATATATATGTGATTTATGAGATATGACATGTTATGTGATGATTTATGCTATGATATGGTTGAAGCTTGTTATATAAGTTGTTATAGTTTAATTGAGCTTCCTTTTGGAAAAATGAGTTGCTTTATTAGTATGCATGATTGTAGTATAATGTTATGGTTTGAGTTTGAAATGCTTTCGAAGAAATGTGTTAAATGGTGAGGATGTTTGTTGCTTTTGTATATGCTTAATGGTCCAATGATGACCTTTGTTTATATAGAACATTCATGGTTGCCTTATATGGATTGGAGTCTTGTGAATAGTCTTGGTCCTTGAAGTGAAAGTAGTGTGCTTACCTTGTAAGGTGATCATGTGTGTTTGAATGACCTAGTAGTTACCTTACCTTTGTATTGAAAGAAAAGAAAGAGGCCTTGTGGATAAGTCTCCTCTATTGTTTTCCCCTAAGTGTTATGACCCTTGTTTTTCATGGAATAGTGAGAATTTTATGTTGTTGGGTAGTATGACCTAAATTTATTGTTACGGATTTCCTTTGCATGTTAGGACTAGAGGAATGATGATTTTTGAGTTAGTTTGCCCTTAAAGGGGTTTAACCTAAGTTGGGGATGGTGATGTGAGTAGTAAGTAAGGTGATAGATATTCTTATCTTGTCCTTCTATTCTTACTTGAGTTTGAGGCCAAAGGGTTCCTAGTAGTTTGTTCATGATAGGAGTCTTTCATAAAAGTAAGAGTTGCATGTCCTCAATATGTTATGTTGTCTTAATTGACATTATGTTAAGCATGTTTTGGAGATTCTAAATTGCATGAAAAAGGATTTTTGATCAAATTCATGTTTTCTCATGTTTATTGTGCATTTTCATGTCTAAATTGTGGATTAGACTTCAAGAGACAAGGTAAGGGGCATGTTGACATCACTTTGTAATGTGTGGTGTCTTAAGTAATCTTTGAGAAATTTATTCTCTTTTAAAATAAAAAAGATGCGTCTCTTAAAAATGTGTGACTTTTATTATTTGGGAAGTGTGAATGTAGGCTCATTCTTGAGGAGTGAAGGCGTGTTTAGCCAATGTCCTTGTGTGTGCCTTAAATTGTACGAATTTCATTAATGATGCGTGTTTATGAAAGCTTATGTCATGTTACAAACTGATATCTTTTGAAATGACTTCCTATTGTTGTAATGTATGTGGTGTAACTTACCATATTTACTTTACTAGGAGGAATGTTTGAGCATGCTTTGGTTAAAGGTTGAGAACTTCTCAGTTCAAAAAAATTGACCTTTGTGCCTTGTTTGGGTGTGAAGTCATGATACTTGTAAGTGTGTTGAGGAGGAAATTCATCCTTAAACATATCTAAGCATGGTATGGTTGAGTATGACCCTCGTGGAATTTTGCCTAACTAATAAGAATCCATTCTTGACCTACTTGACTTAAGTTTATGTTCATTGAAGCATTGGTGCTTAATTGTTTCTTGAGTAATGTCGAATCTGCCTATGTGTGATCATACATGATAATCTCTCAATTAAATGAAGTGTAAATACCATGTTATGATTAGGAGAATGATGTTCCTCCTTTGAACATGACTAGATCCTATGTGTTTGATACATATAAAGAGTGAGTGAATAAAGGTTTGCGTGCTTGTGTTGCATTGAGTGCTTAATGGTTTGAAGTTTTTGTTCCTTTTAACTTTGGCGAATTGACTTCTATGTGATAATTCTATGAATTTTGTTAGCTGATCTATTGGGCTATTGAAGTCCTCGTTGTGTTTATGGTGTACCAAGTGTCATTTGAGGACAAATGTTCCCAAGTCGGGGAAATTGTAAGGACCCTTAAAATGAATTAAGGTGCTTAGAGACTCACACGTGTATAAAAAGGTTTAAAATGTATTAATTAAGTGAAGTATGCATTCTTAATTTGAACTCATTTGGAGGTCAAACATCCAAGAGCGTCCGTTGACGGTTGAAAGTTAGCTTTGAGACGTGCATGTGTGTCTTGGTGTCTCTTTACATTTTTTACGTGTTTGTTTTGGTTGAAACTTATGTTTAAGGTCACTTACATGTCAATGAGTGTATTTATGCTCCAAACATCCAGGTATGACTCCCCAAGGGCCCCTCAAAAGGACCTCAAGGAGGACCCAAACTTTTCCTAGATACTACCTTGGCAATATGTACCTACGCCTAGAAAACAACAACCAGTAGGTGTGGTGACGCCCCACAGATGGGTGGGAATCATTCCATACATTTTATAGAAGATGAAGCAACCAATGAAAAGACTTAGGCCCAAAGGACAGCCAGCAGACCAGCCCGCCGATTGACCTACGGGGCGTAGGTTGCTCTATTGATGCAGCCTTCGATCCAACTGCCAGGCGCACTGTTTTATAAAGCGGTGAATGGGAAATTAACCCCACATACTAAACAGACCCTTGGTGGTTATTTTAAATATTTTGGGTATACTAAGTTAGTCAAAAAGGTCAAAACCCCAAACCCAATTCATATTTCTTAGACTTCCCTCTGTGAAAGAAACCTCTCTAGAAACCTACATTGGGGATGAAGCTCAAGAACAACTTTGAGCTTAGATTCCAAGGTTTTCTTCATGAAAATTTCGTGGTTTTCTCCTACAATGAGTTATGGTGATCCTTCATCTTTAGATAATCTTCCATCTATCTTTCAATCTAGCCATTGATTCTTTCTCAAATTGATTTTAAAAGCATGCTTATGATTAATTGAGGTTTATGTACTGTTTTTAAAGTGATTTTCAATCCAATTTCATGATAAAACCATGTTCCCTCAAATTTCCAAATTAGCCTATCTTATGGGCTTTATGATCTTGACTTTATGTTGATTAAATTATGATTCCATTTGCTTGTTTCTACTGCCTAGTATGTATATTGAAGGTTAATTATGTGTTATTCATCAATGTGGATCAAGATGTGAAGAATAGATAAGGATTGATCTATGTTCCTCTACTTTCTATAGATTGGTGATGTAGTCTATATAATGTGATCTTGATCTTATGATAATTGAATTGTGAATTTAGATTATGTTAGTGTACTTTTTTATACTGCCCTACACTTGAATTATTGATGAATTATGAGGATTGATCAATACTGATCAATGCTTGGAGAATTGGTGAGTCCTATTCCCTGTACTTCTCAATCGAATTGGCCTTGTATGGTTTTGGGCGGTATGGTCCATTTATGGTCGCGGTGTTTACTTACATTTCAATGTATATGTGATGTTATCATTTCCTAGAAGGAAATTGTATTTTGCACGAGTTGTGGTTATAATCACCCAATGTGAAGCATATGCCTAGTATTCCATGCTAGTTCTGATCTAGGTTGTGTTGCTAACGTTATAAGCATGTGAATGACTATGTATGGGTTAGGTTTAGGTGCTGCCATTGTTTAGTTATAATGGTTAATGACCCATAACCTATTTACCCCTACATGAAGGTGTGATTAGCTAATGTTAGGAGTATTGAATGTAATATAAAAGTGTCTTGTCTCGTACTATTATGTGATATGTGGTCTATGCTTGAATGTGCATTGTGGTATTAAAAGGGTGGCTGCCTCAATATGTTGTTGATAGTCACTGTGTGATCATGTTGAATGAAAAGGTATTCTCATATGCACTTGTGTCTACTACTATACATGTAATGTATATGTCTATTGTCAAATCTGAGTTTACCCCCTAGACGTAACCGGCGTCATCGTCCTCTTTGAGGACTAAGACTAGCCTCTTAGTCTCATGCCATTACATTCATAGGTTGAAAGTGCGGAAGCATCAAATTTCATTACATCTACTTGTAGGTTTACATAGACCTCTACATACACATAATATAGTCGTATCGAGTATACGTAGACCCTTCGTATAGGAAGGTTACATAGCCTTCTTCTACTTTTATTGCACATACACATATATAAGATAGAAAATAGTCATAAATATTATCTCATCTCATACCATCTAAACGATCATGTAAATTTGGGCATAACCCTATATCAAATGTAAACAAGTCACGTATAGTCTTATACAAGTCGTACTCAAATGAAAGTGGAATAAAAATAGAAGCCTTAGAAAACAAAACAACTTCATAAGCAAGATATTTGCATCATCCTCGAAAAGTGAGAACCTACCAACTTTGAAGATAGAGAATATCCAAACGTTCTTCAAGTCGTCTCAAATGAGTCTTCAACAACCGAAACCTAAAATCTTTGGGAATCAGAAAGAAAATGGGGTTAGTACTCCACATATACTATGTATGAGACCATAAGCACATATAAGAGCAAAACAAGCTAAAACGGGACATTTTGTCAAAACATGCCATTTTACACTTTTAAAGTCTCAAGCATAATCAAGCAAATCATACCAATCAACCAAAACTACTTACTAACTTAAACAAGTAATATGTATCCCAAGATAACACAACACATACTCATAAGTGAAGTAATCAACATATAGTATCAACAATGTGCAAGTTCATCATGTACATGTCATATATCATCATAAAATAAACACATATAAAAACATACTCCTAAGACTCCCCTCACAGCTAGTGTAATTCTTAGGTAGAGTCCTATATCCTAGACTAGCTAGACCCCTTAGGTTATCCTAGTTAGAGTTCAATCCTTTTATTCATTTTACCTTTTGGGAACATCTTGCCCTTACCGACCTTGACCACATGAGATAGGTGTCATAAAACCTTACACTGAAAGAAGGCGGTCTACTTGCCAAGGTAGCACCAAATCATAAAACATAAGAACTACGTGGATCCACTAGCTAGTATTCCTATAGGGAAACATGTTTCAAGAACTAAGAGATATAGTTGGTACCCTCTTTATGATACATTCATTATAGTCTTCAATATCAAGAGTAATTTCGTGCTCCTACCTTCCCTATGTGGGAAGGGACACTCTTCAATCTAGTTTACAAATTTCTAAGATAGTGTCCCTTTTTGAAATGTCTTTAAGCCTTTTATTATCAATCATAGCTTAGTATATTTCATAGGGTATACCCCTTTAATAATCATCATCATCAATATCTCAATAAGAATTATATGAGTATAAAACATTTCATCACAATTCATGTAGGTGAGGTTAACACATTGCATATCACTTCATAATAAGGCACATTGGTATACATCACCATCCTTATATCATTTATATCTTATTCAACCTCAAAACCATAATAAGGAATTTTCAATTCCACGTCATGCAACTCTATCAATCCTAAATAAGGAATACTCAAACACAATCATCATCACTTAATCACAATTAACCACAAGTAGAAGTAAGGAATGGGGATTACAAGACTAACCAAGTCTACATCAGAGTTCATAATAAGGGTCTTACCCTCAACCAATAACTAAACCCAAATACGTATTCACATCAACATAATTCAACAATCAACATGATAATAATAAGGTTAGAAGAATCACCACACCATAATTCAATACTAACTCAAAGCTTAAGACAAGATACTTAGGTCAATTCTCATAACCTAGATCACTTATCAAGAACTAGTATGAAATGTTAAAATTCACCCTAAATGTTTCATGATTAATGTAATAACATCCTCTCATAATGATTCAATAAATAATAAAGTCAATTGAATCAATCTCAACCTAATTCACATCAAGATCAAACCTAGGGCTAAGGGTTAAGGATCATATTCTTCAATATGAACCAAATAATTACAATTTATCATAATCAAGTTATAATACATGTTAATCTATAAATTATATCCTAAATAAATCATAAACAATTTAGTTGATAACACCAAATTCATAATTGAATGAAACCCACTTAAAAACTCAACTTTTTGAAATACGTTGAAGGAGCCATTTGAGAAAACAAGTTTCAAAGTTAAATTAGATCCCATACACGTTTGATGAAGATTTGATAGTGAATTATTCCCTTTCCATCCCCCAAATATCTTCCCTATGTAGTCTTCAATGGTGTCTTCCAATAGATAGAGAAAGAAGAGAGAATGAACTGAGTTTATTTTGTGAGTTGTGTTTAGATTAATGAGGGTTGGGGTCTTTATATAGGGGGTTTAAATTAGTTAATTAATAATACCTGAAACCCTTAATTTTTTTAATTGGACTTGATTTAAATGGTGCAGCAAAATTGACCCTCACAGACGGAACCCCATCGATGGGCCGTCTGTGAGTCGATGGTTTGTTCCCCCTCCGTCATTCAAAACCGTAATCTCGTTAAGAGACTGGTGCAGGGGGGGCTTCCTCCATTTATCTATATTTTGGTCAACGGTAGGAAACGATGCCCTGTTGATCCATATACGGAACGTCGCCTCCATCTTGTCGATGCATACTGTCTAGATAGTGTTAACACCAACTTGCAAGGGTCCTTCTCAAGGACCATTGGTTGGTCCTTGGGGATTCCTACTCTAACGTTTCGACCATGAAATGACTTACATACATGTTATACACCTTTCCACCTAATTTAATGAATTTACGACTCCTCAAAGTTAGTCAAATGAACTAAGGAGCACTAGTACCTCTTGGAACTAGTTTCCAAATGTCATGGAAGTTCTTGGACGTTTTGATTCCTAAACTTCCATATTCATTAAAATAGGT
The DNA here is from genome assembly GCF_001406875.1 of Solanum pennellii. NCBI lineage: Eukaryota > Viridiplantae > Streptophyta > Magnoliopsida > Solanales > Solanaceae > Solanum > Solanum pennellii. Next base: position 15,356,125 of record NC_028638.1, on the reverse strand, counting down.
CACAAAAAAGGGGTTAGACCCCATCGCACCTATGTTAGGCTTTAAGACTCGTCTTGGATTTTTGAAGTGTTACATTATTACCCCACCCCCCTAAGAAACATTCGTCCCCGAATGAAACTTTATTCTTTTGAAGGAAGGAATAGCCTCAAGACTAGCAGCCCAACCAACAACAATACATAAGAACATTATCATACATCTTATCTTTTCAACACGGCAATTTCAAAACTTAGAGTATCACACATAAGGCTAAAACACTTCATCAATATTTCCTTCTCCCAGCACACATGAGCTCAATCTGCATTACATAAGTCAATTAGCACGAAGTTCAACTTATCAATAGGTCATATAACCTTTTACTTAGACTTACCATTTAAAAATGTACAACATAACTCAAACAAACCAAAAGGCAAAATTTCAAGTTTTAGGCACCAAATTCACTCTAACTTCACTGTAATGCAACTTTAAAACTGGACATTTTTGCAAGACTTCACCAAAAATCATGAAACTTAAATTTCTAGTCATATTTGTATTACTAAAAAGAGTGACTAACCTTAATTATCAAAAAGATGAGGGTAACAGGACTTCATATCGACCTCAACCTCTCATGTAGCACCCTCAACTAAGTGATTTTTCATTAAAACTTTTACAGAAACCACCTCTTATTCCTTCACTTCTTGAAATGCCTATCAAGAATTTGATTTGGAACAACCTCATCAGAGAGGGTATCCTTTACACCAAGACCCTTAATAGGAATAATAAATTCAGGATCACCGGTACACTTCTTCAACATAGAAACATGGAAAACCGGATGAACCGAAGCCAATTAACTAGGGAGTTACAATTGATAGGAAACCTTATTTGCAAAATTTCATAGGGACCCACATAACAAGGACTAAACTTCCCCTTCTTACCAAATCTAACAACTCCCTTCATAGGTGAAATTTTCAAATACACTTTCACCTTCCTCAAACTCCAAATCTCTCCTCCTATGATCATCATAAGACTTTTGCCGACTATACACCGTTTGCAACTGGTTCCTCATGATATGAACTTTCTCTAAAGTGTTATAAATCAAATCGGGATCAAGAAGTGAAGGCTCACATACTTCAAACCACCCTGTAGGAGACCTACACCTCCTACCATACAAAGCTTCATAAGGAGACATGGAGATGGATGAATGAAAGTTATTATTATAAGCAAACTCCACCAAACGAAATTATTATCCCAATTACCTTTAAAATCAATAAAGCAAGCCCTAAGCATATGCTCAAGGGTTTGAATAGTGCGTTCTCCTTGACCATCCGTTTGGGGATGAAAAGTGGTTCTCAACTTTACCTTAGTACCAAACATTCTTAGAATGATCTCCAAAACCTATATGTGAATTGTGCACCTCGATCAGATATGATGGATAATAGAATCCCATGGCGACACACATCCTTATCTATGAAGATCTTAGCATAATCTTCTGCCGAATAAGTAGACTTGATGGGAATAAAATGGGAGGAATTAGTCAACCTATCCACAACAACCCATATTGAATCATATAACTTTTGAGTCCGAGTCAAACCCACTGCAAAGTCCATATTGAAGTCTTGTAGTAAGCCACCCGGATTTTGATGTTCGGCATTTACTTGTTCGCAATTTGGAAACTTAGGTCATGGTACATTTTTGTCGAACCTGGATGAATAAAGTAGCGAGACCCATGGGCATCCTCAAGGATCCGGTCCCTCATTCAATCTACATTGGGAACATATAGTCTCCCTTGGTAACTAAAAATACCATATCCCCCAAGGGAGAATGTCTCGTTAAGCTTGCCAAGGACCAATTCTTTAAACTCCATCAATGATTTGTTTAGGTTTTTCTTGGACTTCACCTCAACTACTAATCACAACTAGGACTTGTTAACAACCATGACACCACCATCAGAATAATCTTCTAACCTCACCCCCAACCTAGCAAACCTATGAACATCTTTCACTAGGTCTTTCTTGGCTTCATCTATGTGACACACACTACCCATAGTAATACGAATTAGAGAATTCACAACAACATTGGACTTGTCGGGGTTATATAGAACACTCATATCATAATCTTTTTGCAATTCTAACCACCTACTTTGTCGGAAATTCAAATCCTTTTGGGTAAAAACATACTGGAGATACTTATGATCGGTGAATACATCAACATGAAAACACTACAACTAGTGCCTCCATATTTTCAAAGCAAATACCACGACTGCTAACTCAAGGTCATTAGTGGGATAGTTTCTCTTATGCACCTTAAGTTTTCTAGAAATATAGGTGATCACCTTTCCATGTTGTATAAGCACACACCCTAAACCCACACGGGATGCATCACACTACACAACAAACCCCTTTGTACCCTCCCATAAAGTCAACACCGCAGTAGAACTAACACTATCCTTCAACAATCGGAAACTTTTATAATATTGCTCCGACCACTGAAATTTCTTACACTTTTGGGTCAAAGTAGTCTAGGGATACGCAATGGATACTAAACCTTCCATGAACGTCCGATAATAATCCGTTAGACCCAAGAAACTCCTAATGTCTGTTGGAGTCAATGGTTTAGGCCAATTTTTCACCGCCTTCAATTTCCTTGTGTCTACCTCAACTCCGTCGCTAGAGATTATGTTACCATGAAATGCGACCAACCTTAATCAAAACTTACACTTTTTATATTTGGCAAAAATTTGATGTTCCTTAAGGGTTCACAATACTACCCTCAAATTACCCTTATGATCACTCTCATTTTCCGAATATACGAAGATATCGTCAATGAAGACAATGACAAATGAATCTAGGTAACTTTGAAATACCCTATTCGTTAGGTCCATAAATACCGCAGGAGCATTAGTGAGACCTAAAAACATTACGAAGAACTCATAGTGCCCATATCTAGTCCGAAAGGCCGTCTTTTGTGCATCCTCACCTCTCACCCTATTATGGTGATACCCCGACCTCAAGCTTATTTTTGAAAAGTAGCTCGCCCCGTGGAGTTGATAAAAAAAATCGTCAATACGAGTGAGAGGGTACTTATTCTTAATGATGACCTAGTTGAGGTTGCCGTAGTTAATACACATTCTCAAGGACCCATCCTTCTTCTTTACAAACAACACCGGAGCATGCCACCGCGAAATACTAGGACTTATAGATCCCTTGTATATCAAATCCTTTAGTTGTGCATTCAACTCCTTTAATTCGGCCGGAGCCATCCGATAAGGAGAAATTAAATGGGGTTCGTTTCCTGTAGCAAATCAATACTAAAATAAATTTCCCGTTCGGCAGGAATACCCGGAAGGTCATTTCGAAAAAACTCCATAAATTTACTCACTACGGATACCGACTCAAGGGGAGGAATTTCGAAGTCGAAATCTTGGACTCTTACTATGTGTTATACACAACCCTTTGATATCATTTTCATGCTTTTAGACAAGAGATGATACGACCTCTAGAAATAAAATTTCCCCCCTTCCACTCTACAATGGGTTGGTTTCAAAAGTTAAACCTTACTACTCTTGTTCAACAATCAATAGAGACAAAACATGCATGAAACCAATCCATACCCAATATAATATAAAAGTCAAGCATATCAAGTTCTACTGGGTCAACATAAGAAACTCTATTGGTTCATGCAAAATCTCTGGCAAAATTTCAAACTTTTTTGCTACTAAAGGTGTAACAAAAAATGAGGTAGCACCTGGATCATGTAAGGCATATGCATCAATAGAGAAGACTTCTAACATACCGGTCACCATGTAAGGAGAGGTGTCTTACTCACCCCTAGAGCGGAGAGCATAGAAGTTGTTCTTCTTTGGAGCATCACTACAACCACATTCTTGAGTTTGACCACTAACCTTATCTTGACCCCTCACATTAGGGCAATCTCTAACTTTGTGCCCGCTTTTACAACAACCAAAGAAATTGTCCGTCCTTTTAACGTAATCACCATTGTGCTTCTTGCCACACTTTACACAAGTCGGCTTCTCGGTTGGTGATTTAGTACCTCTTCCGTTCTTGAACTTAGGTGTAGACACCCTATAACAACTAGCCTTTGGGAACTTTGAAGGAACTTGACTTGAAACTCGCTTCTTAAACCTAGGCTTGTCTTATATCTCTAGCTTATTCTTTGAAGAACTTCCATCAAAAGATCTCGCATTCTTAGCATCTCTACTCTTCCTCCTATACCTTGCCTCTTCCACATTTTCCGAATACAGCATAACTCAAGAGATGTTCACATTGTCATGCAACATAGCCGAATGACAATACTCTTACAAATAATCCGACACCCCATCAAGAAGTAACTCATTTCATCTTTAGGATCGAAAACCAAGGAAGGAGCATATTTGACAATTTAGTGAATTTAAAAGATTACTCGTGAACACTCATACCTCCTTGGAGAAGATTGATAAACTCCACCACTTTAGCTTCCCTTATTTTACTAGGAAATAACTGATCAAGAAAAGTCTTCTTAAAGATCTCCCATGTCAAAGTCCAACCTCTCAAAGGCCTATTATCTCTCCATTGCACAAACTATGCTTGAGCCCCGTCCTTGAGTTTATATGTGGCAAACTCGGCCTTCTTACTTGTGGACAACCCCATAGAAAAATGTATATTATAGGCTTCATCAATGAATTCTTTGGGGTCTTCCTCAACCTTAGACCCGTAGAAGGTAGGAGGGTTCATTTAAGTGAAGTCCCTTAGACGGAAAGCCATTGTAGTGATTTGTTGATGAGGACGGGGTACAAGCTCCCGGTTGGCTTGAGCCGTCGTAGGTTGGTCTTGAACCATGGCGGCTTGAGCCAATTGAATGAGGGCAGCCCTTATATCCTCATCTGTTAATGGTGGGGGATTGACCGGAGCTTGCTCCATATTAGCATCTTCTTCAAGTGGAGGAACTTGTCGCCACGGGGAGGAGCTCCCGCCTTAGCAATTTCCTCTTCAAGTCTCTGAGTCGCATTCCTTGGAGTGTTTATTCTTTCTATAAGCACAATAATAGTATTAGATGCAAAAGCACACCGTAAGTATACTTTAAGGGCACAATATAATATTTCCAAGAAAGATAGTGATTCCCAGGCATCACATAGATTTCTATTCAAAGGTGTGGCGTGCTTCACAATTATGAATACAAACCTACATAGATGTGGTAGAGAGAGAGAGACATAACTCAACTATATTTAACCTCATGCTCTGATACCAAGTTGGTCACATCCTGGTTTACCCCTTAGAGGTAACTGGCGTTGTCATTCTCTTAGAGGACTAAGACTTGCCTCTTAGTCTTATGTCATTACATTTATAGGATGAAAATGCAGAAAAATTAAACCATTTTATTAGATCTACTTGGAGGTGTACATAGATCTCTACATACACATTATAATAACCGTATCGAGTATACATAAACCCTTCGTATAAGTAGGTTACATAGCCTTTTACTTTTATTAAACATACACATATATAATATACAAAGTAGTCTCAAATATTGTCTCATCTCAACCATTTAAACAATCATAGAATTTTGGGCATAGCCCTACATAAAATGTAAAGAAGCCACATATAGGCTTATACAGGTCGACTCAAATTAAAGTGGAATGAACATAAAAGTCTTAGAAAACAAAATAACATCATAAAATAGATATTGGAATCGCCCTCGGAAAGTGAGGACCTACCCACTTGGATGATAGAGAATACCCAAGCCTTCTTCAATTCATCTCAGATGAGCCTTCAACGATCGGAACCTAAAATGTTTTGGAAAACAAAATGGTGTTAGTACTCCACATGTACTATGTTTGAGACAATATGCTCATATAAGAGGAACTTATGCTAAAAAAGGAAATTTAGTCAAAATATTTCATTTACCCTTTTAAAAGTCTCAAGCATAATCAACAAGTCGTACCAATCAACCAAACATACTTACTGACTCAAACAAGTAATATGTATGAGAACATTCTTGAACCCATGATCTACGACAACCCTATAATCAAGGAATAACTTCACAAGCATGCATAAGAGATAATGATTTCATATAAGCAAGACAACTACTCATGAATCCTTATTAAGTCAACAGGTGAAATGACCAAGCAAAGCCGCATAACCTCACTCAATGTAGTAGCCTCAATAAGAAATCATAACCAATGTCCAACTTCACATAATATAACATTTAGATATACATTTCATCTTATTGTAACAATATAACACAACACATACTCATAAGTGAACTAATAAACATATAGTATCAATGATGTGCAAGTTCATCATGTACATATTATATATCATCATAACATATTCATATATAAAAACATCGTCCTAAGACTCCTATCACGGATAACTAGTGCAATGCTTAGGTAGAGCCCCATACCCCTACATAGACTAAGCAAGACCTTTTAGGTTATCCTTGTTAGAGTTCAATCCTTTTATTCATTTTACCTTTAGGAAACTTCTAGCCTGAACAGACAGAAGACCACATGAGCTAGTGTGGAATTCGGTGTCATAAAACCCAACACCTAAAGAGGGTGGTCTACTTTCCAAGGTTGTACCAAAACATAAAGCATAGAAACTACGTGGATCCACTAGCTAGTATTCCTGTGCGGCAACATAGTTCAAGAACTAGGAGATATAGTTGAGACCCTCTTTATGCTCCATGAATTATACTCTCCAAATCTCAAGAGTAATTTAGTGGTCCTACCTTTCCTACGTGGGAAGGGACACTCCTTAATTTAGTTCACTCGGTGCTAAGCTGGAGTCCCTTTTTGAAATGTCTTTAAGCCTTTAATTATAAATCAAAGTTTACTTTAGGTAATAGGGTCTACCCCTTGTATAATAATCACCAATAGATCAATAAGAATTGAATGAGTATAAATCCTTTCATCACAATTCATATAGTTGAGGTTAACACATTACATATCACTTCATAATAGGGCACATTGATATACATCACCATCCTTATAAATTTTACATCTTAATCAAACTCACAACCACAATCAAGATATTTCAATTTGACATCATGCTACCCTATAAATCCTAAATAAGGCATACTCCAACACAATAATCATAAGTTAATCACAATTTATGACGAGTTGAAGTAAGGAATTGGGATTACAAGACTTTTGAAATCTCCATCATAGTTACTCATAAGGATTTTACCATCAACCCATATAACAACCAAAATAGGTTATCACATCAACATAATTCAATAATCAACATGATAATAAGGTTAGAATAATCACCACATGACAATTAAATACTAACTCAAAGCTTAAGAAAAGATACTTCGGTCAATTCTCATAACTATATCACTTCTCAAGAAGTAGTATAAAAGACTAAAATTCACCCTAACTTGTTCATGATTATTGTAATAACATCCTCTCATAGTGATTTAACATATAATAAAGTCAATTGAATCAATCTAAACCTAATACACATCATGGTCAAACCTAGTGCTAAAGGTTAAGGATCATCTACTTCAATTAACCAAACCATTACAATTTATCATAATCAAGTTAGAATACATGTTAATCTATCCATAATGTTCTAAAGATATCATAATAGCCTCAGTTAATAAAATCAAAGTCGTAATTGAATGAAAGCCACCTAAAAACTAAACTTTTTGAAATACTTTGATGGATCCCTTTGAGGAAAGAAGTCTTAAAGGTAAATTATATCGCATACACGTTTGATGGATATTTGATAATAAATTCGTCCCTTTACAGCCCCCAAATACCTTTCCTATCTAGTCTTCAATGGTGTCTTCCAACAGAGAGAGAAACAAGAGAGAAGGAAGAGATTATATTTTGTGAGTTGTGTTTAGTTTAATGAGGGTTGAGTTCTGTATAAGGGGTGTTTAAATTAGTTAATTAATCTACCATTAATCCCTAAATAACCCCTAAACGCCTTAATTATTTTGATTGGATATAATTTAAATGGTGCGGGAAAATTGACCCTCACAGACGAAACCCCATAAACGGGCCGTCTGTGAGTCGACAGTTTGTCCCTTCTCTGTCCTGCAAAACCGTAATATTTGTTAGAGACTGGTAAAGGCGGGGGCTTCCTCCATTTCTCTAAGTGTTGGTTGACGGTAGGCAATGATGCCCCATCAATCCATACACGGATTGTCGCCTGCATCTCGTCGATGCACACTGCCTAGACAATGTTGATACCAACTAGAAAGTGTCCTCGTCAAGGAACCATGGTTGGTCCTTGGGAAACCGTACCCAGACGGTTCGACCATAAAATGACTTAAATACATTTTATACACCTTTCCACCTGATTTCATAAATTTACTACTCCAAAAAGATAGTCAAAATAGACTAAGGCGTGATAGTACCCCTTAGAACTACTTTCCGAATGTCATGGACGTTCATGGACATTTTGGTTCCTAAACATCCGACATGAATTATATTCATTAAAATAGGTCTTCAAATAATGTTTAGACGCCATGACACCTATTTTAGGCTCTAAGATTAGTCTTGTATTTCCGATGTGTTACATCTATAATGTATGTTATGTATTTCTAAACTAGGTTGACTTGATATGTGTGCTGGTATGGACAAGGGTATGGGCCATTGTCTATGAATTGCACATGTGTGCCTTGATAGAAATTCCTAGGTTGTTTATCTATGTACAGGATTATGAATGCATGATTATGATATGAACATATCATATATGACATAATGAAGTATGAACGTGCATAATGTCTAAGTGTTTTTTGTATGTAAGGATTTCTCATATAGTTACATCTATATTCTTATGCATGAATGAAGTACAAGTATGAGCATGTGTGGCCTAAGGGTGTCTATGTGAAATGTGTAACACATCGAAAATCCAAGATGTAATCTAGATCCTAACATAAGTGTCCTAAGCTTTATACATTATTTTAAAGTCCAATTTAGTTGATATATGTCGCTTAGGAAGTCTTGAAACCAAAATTTCCAAGAACGTCCATGACGTCCGCAAACTAGTTCGAGGTAGTACTAGTGTGCCTTAGCCTATTTGACTAGCTTTAGGATTCCTAAATTGCATGAAAAATTGTGGAAGAGTGTCTAACACATATTAGAGTTGATTCATAGTCGAAACATCCATGTACGACTCCCGAAGGACCAACCAAGGGCCCTTGAGAAGGACCCTTGGAAAAGTTGGCAAAACTTGTTTAGAGAAAGTGTCAGCAACGGATGCAGCAAACGGGCCATTGTGAATCGACGGGGCATCGATGCTCCCGTCTATGAAGACATAGACAATATATTTGAAGGGTCATTTTTCACTGTCTCTGAACTTACCTACGGATGTGCAGTACGGAAGGGGAGACTTGTCGTCGATGGAGCAACGATCCGTCGATTGTGGTCTCGTCGATGGGTCATGTAATTTCCTGAACTTTTTTAATTAGTTACTATCACTACTAGAAATTAGGTCTACAACAATATATTCATATATGTTGCAATAGGACAGCAAACTGTTTCCATAGAGCTACAACAATGCTTTGTGAACCGTCTCATCTGCTCGTGTTACTATAGCTCTATTGTAACAGGTAATGTAACGGTTCTCAAAACTGTTGCTATAAGAGCCTCTATTGAAATAGTTTTCCTTCGATCTATAGGCACTATAATATTACAAAAATTGTAACCGTTAAGAACTGTTGCATTAGGGTTGTGGTAACTGTTAAATAGGGTAACAATAGAGTCCGTTGCAATAGCTTGTTCATATCGCAATACTTACTTAAATTTTATGGCGACAATTGTTATTGATATTCCAACAGTTTTATTTTCTATTGTAACCAATCTGTATGAATATACAGATTTCCCAACATGGTGCACACACATATATATATATATATATATATATATATATATATATATATAAACAATTTATAAAAAAAGTTCATTAAATCAAATTACGAAAGAAAACGACTAATTATATAGTGAAATCATATATATATAATTTGAAATATCCTAGTCACTATATCCATAAAGGTAAAATATATCAACACACATGTTTTCAATAGTTTGCACTGCCATACTAATAGATATTAAAACAAAAGATTCTTGCTTAACAAAAGTCTCAAAATGTCAAGAAACAAAGAGACTTGAGCTAATTTAATAGGATTCTACCGCTTTCATCATCATCCTGCTTAACAAAAGCCAGAAATATATCAAGTAACGTCTTCATCACTACTGCTTTCATCATCATCCTCCTGGTTATCTACTCCACCTATAAAACATCATAATTAAATGTTTATTGATGGACAGAACAAAGGACCAAAGTATACCAAACAATTTTCAGGGGAAGGAAATCTAACATCAAGGGTCAAAACCTTCAGACTTTATCCAAAACTCCTCCAATTTAGCACGAATACTAGTCACATTCATTCCATAGAAGTTATCAAGGTCAAAAAAATCCAACAAATGACTAGTAAAAAATAGGCCCTTGTCTGATAATGTTCACCTAATATTTCGTAAGCAAATAGACTAATTATTATTTTCCATGTCAATTCTCCTATCTGAGCATGAAATATTATTTAAAAATGCAATGTAAATCACATGCACACACCAAGCATACACGTTATTGTTACTAATGCTTTATTAACATATCCAGAATAGAAATGGGAAAACTAGTGGGAAAATCAAGTCTTTTCAGATCACAAAGTTCTTCCAAGTAGCCTATTCTCTTCAGAGATTGAATGGATTATTTTGTACTAATAGAAGGATGAAAAGGAAGCAACACCAAGAATGACATAAAAAGAGTAGCTGGAAGAGTTGTACAAAGTGAGGTAGGTTCTCAAAAGTGGGCCAGAAAAACAAGGTTTACTCTCAAGTCGAAAAATAGGTGAAATATGCCTATGTTGTAAGTAAAACAAACTTTTTTGGAATAATAGAAGAGTCTAACTCAACTTCAAGAAAAAACTCTATGAGTAAATAGCTACAAATGCATGTTACAACTTATAACTGAAGACAAGAAAGAAACAAACTACTAGCAGGAAATAAGTAACAAACGGCAGCACAATAAACCTAGATAAAGTTCCAATTCCTGTACTTTAAATCACACACACACACACACCAAGAACACAAGTTATAACTTTCAAGAACATCATATAGAACATCATACAGAACATCGTACAGACTACACGAAAGATAATCCTCTGTCAACACATGAGGACATAATCACGAATTCACCAATTAGAAAAAGGAAGTTCTTTCTCGTGAAACATACAATAATAGAAGATTGGAAACATGCTCAAGCAACCTCTAAGGATCCAGATTCTAAAGTTGCAGAAATAGTCCAATACATTAACTCATGCTACACTTGTGCTAGTCCAGAAACAAAATTGATACGTAGACATAGACAACACATTCAAACAATCGCACAAATAATCCATAAACAACATTGATATATATTGCAGCACATGCAAACTGTCTCACTTATAGTCCAGAAACTAAATTGATACATAGACATATACAACACATTCAAACATGCGCAAAAACAGTCCACAAACAACATTGATACATAGATATAGGCAACATATTCGAATAGTCGTAGAAATAGTCCAGAAATAACATTGATATATTGACATACGCATCACATTGAAGCCAAGCTACTATGGAAGTGAAGAAGAAGAGAATTAATAACATTCATACCTTGATTATTTTTGCTAGAAGATGGATGATTTAACGGTTGCATATCTTCTTGTGGTGATTGTGCACCCAATGAGGCCAATAAGGCAGCATTCAATTAAAGTCCTGGGTACATACACTTAAGTCGACCAAGAATATCATTTTGAACTTCTTTGTGTATAGCTCTTTTTTTTCTTCAAATTTTTCCAACATCCTTTGATGTATCTTCTCTTCCAATTTCCTCCATTTTTTCCATCCACTCATCATTACAAGTTAAACAAGGTTCAGAAAGCACTTTCCTTTTCAAATTACTATTGGTAACTCCTCGTCCATACAATATTAGGCTCCCTTTGTGTTCCTTTAAAATGACTGCTCTAAAAGGATCAAATAATTGATCGTCATCTTCACTCTGTCGACCTTGCAGTTTCTCCATTTCAGCATACAATTCAAGTTCAAAAAATCATGTATTTAAGAACCAATAATGTATCTTAAAAACCTTATAACCCAGTAAAAAATTCATACAATATTACTAATTGTATCTTCGATGGAGTCATTGTATACTCGAAAAGGTTGTCTTGATTTTGTAGCCACAAAGAGTTCTTTAGATGACCGCTCATCCGGACTTTCCTTCTCTTTTCCCTAATTATATGTAGTTGGTATTAAAGATCTTTTATGGAAACAAATTCATATTTAATAATTAACAGATAAACATACCAAATATTGCGTATCACAGTAAAAATTCTTTTTACCAGAAGTATTTGGATTCATCCTTTTTTTATTTTTGGTATTTCTTTCGCTTATTTCCTATAAATAAATGAGTCTGTAAATTCTACGAAAAAATAAAAATGAATGAAAAACAAAAAAATGAATCAATAAGAACTTTAAATATAAATCTAAACTTGAATTTTCAGAGGCCCAATATTTTAGAAGATCCTTAAAATTAGATTCTGAAACATCTTTGGGCTTATTTCCTATTCGAAGATCATCATTATCATATACTTTATAATGATTCTGATTCAAGTAATTCTTATAATTTCTCCGAGCATCCTTAATTCCATCCAAAGCCCATAGTTTTGCACTTCCAGGTTTATCGTATTTCTCTACAATTGGTTTTTTATATTAGTAAAAAATATTAAAAGTTTATATGTGAAATTGGAAATGCAGGAACTCAAACCGAAGTATACTCCCACAAATAAGCTTTTGTGTCCAAATTCTTCCAATTATGAATATTTGGAGGACAAAGCATCGCATTACTTGCAAAGATTCCAAGAAAACTCCCCAACTCTGTTACAAAACCATTAGTAGGACCAATGGGTTGATTGTACCTATTCAACACAACAAACTTATGCTCTTTTCGCCCATGTACACTTTGCCTTGCTAAACTACCTATTTTCTTTTTTTGAGTCACAAGGCCTACAATATATGAAGCAAAGTTAAACAACCTATAAACAATGTTATCTTATTTAACAATTCCAGTACATTTAAATATTTAGAAATGAATTTATATGTTTTTACCTAGTTCACATTGTAGGTTATTTTCTTCTGAATTATGTGTCTCTTGTTCCACATGGTCTTGTATATCATGTGCCGCTACAGTAGGAGATTCTCTTGGAAAATGTTGCAATTTTTTCTCTTAAACTTGTGTTACTACAGTGGATGAATTAACAGGTGTTTGTGGCACTTCTTTTTGCACAACTTGTGCTTTTAAAGTGGAGAGATTCTGAGGCACATGTTGCTGTGGTTTCTAAATTGATCTTGCTATTAGACTGAAACAACTCTGAGGCATTTCATCCTTTTTAGACTGTGCTTCCAAAGTACAAGAATTCTTAGGCACTTGTGGAAATTCTTCTTGTATGTTTTTTCCTACAAGAGTAGAGGAATTTTGCAGCAGAAAAGATTGAGCATTCCCTTTTGATGTCAATGAAGAAATCCTTTTCTGAGCCATAGATGTAAGTCTTCCAGCTTGCACATATTGTTTTCCTTTTCCTTTTTTGTTTTTTTTAAGTCTCTTCCTTCCTCATGACTAACAACTCTGTCAAAACCATATATATGAATAAGAAGCAGTTCTTGTTAAGAACTATATAAGGTACTTTACATGTGCATCATATAAAATAACAAGTCTAAGATACTTAAGAAACACAGACCTTCCTATAGTCCTAGCCCGTCAGTAGTGTCGTTGAGACTTCCTTTAATGGTTTACTAGCTAGCCTGCAAATAGAAGGTGAATCGCTTGAAACAAATGAGTATATAATTTTATGAAAAAATAATAAAATAAACATCTAAATCTAAGGAAAATACATTTATCACTCACTCAAAATAAAATTAACATGTATTTATAAGACATTCAAAAATTATTTATTAATCATCCACATCCATCAATTCCAATCAGTATGATCATAGTCATCCTCCTCGTTAGATGGCATATAATAACATCAATAGGAACATCGTCTCTTGATTATGTCATGTAAACATCGGATAATATATATGAGGGACCAATGTCTTCACATAGCTCTCTCAAAAAAGTAACTCCATTATTAGGACAATTTTCTTCCTCCAAGTCATTCAAATAAACAGGAACTTTATTCCTTGCATAATAAACATCCTTCTCAATTGGATCAGCCACATAAAATACTTATATGTACTTGAGACGTCAACACAAAAGGGTTATTTGTACTTCGTGATTTGTTGAAGTACACACGAGTTAACCCATATTCATCTTTTTCATTATGAAACAAATCACATCTAAATAGTACAACACTAAAACAATTGTAATAATCAACCTCAATGATATCTTGAATTTCCCCATAATATATAACCTCTCCATCAATAGGATTATCATCTCGAGCACTAGCAAAACTATTTCTTGTCGCTGATAAAGTCACTCCACTATTTTGAGACTTGCGTGAGTAATCATATTTTAATGTATGAAATCGGTATCTGTCAATGAAATATGTATTATATATTTTTGTTGACACTTTATTAGGTCATTTAGCTAGTAATCTTAATTGATTAGGCACTTCAATGTTTTTAACTTTCTCTTTGAACCATTTGCTATATTATTGACTATGACTCTTTGCTCTTGTCCATGCATTTGATTTGATCTTACTATCAAATAACATCTTGTGCTCCCTGTAAGTATGAATAATTGAAGTTTGACTATCAGGCATTTATAAGTTTTAAGTTCCTTGCTTTAATTAAAAAAAATGAAGTTTAAATTATATATGATTACTATGTTTTTATCTTACTTGATAAATTCTTCCACTGCTTCAACACCAGTATTAAAGAGAACATATCGATGTACTTCACTAGATAACTCTAGATCAATGGTAAAAGTCTTACCATTTCCAACTAGATGCCCAAGCTTAGAAAACAAAATGGGACAAATCATCTCCCTCTTTTTCAACAACCTCGTCATCTTCAGTTTTGTACCTACTAAATTGTGTCTTCACTCCATAACGTAGGTATCTCCAACCAAAGATCAAGAACTCTTCAACATCAAACCCCTTTTCTATACAACCTTCTGGATAACGTCGATTACGAACAAGACCCTTGAACATACATATCTTTCTCTATCTGGAATACATCCACCGAAGATGAATTGGACCACCCAATCTAATTTCATCAACCAAATGTACAGGCAAATGTTCCATTGTATCAAATAAAGATGTAGGAAAAATCTTCTCAAGCTCACATACAATTTCTTTAATTTCAATCTGCATCGACTGAAGAACTTCTCGCCTTATAACCTTACTGCATATAGCTTTAAAGAAGTTCCCCAACCTAATAAAGGCTAATGAAACATCTTCGGCAATCCTTTTCGAACAACAATTTTGATCAAGTAATGAATTATAAAGTGAGAATCATGGCTTTTTTGCCCTAATATTTTCATTTCATCAACATCCACACGATCTGATATGTTTGAGGCAAATTCTTTTGGTAATTTTTCATTTTTCAAGAGTGCAAACTAATCGTTTTTCTTTTGTCTTCATGGTAAACAAGATCTTGCTAAATGATCTTTTACATTTGTATTATCTTTCCTTGGATGAAGCTCCATTCGTATCCCCATTTCTTGCAATTCATAATGAGAACTAATGTGATCTTTCGACTTTCCTGGGATATCTAATAAAGTCCCAGGCAAACTATCACTTATATTTTTCTTAATATGCATCACATCAAGATTGTGCCTCAACTTATTATGTTTCCAATATGGTAATTCAAAAAAGATGGATCTTATCTTCCATGGACCCTCATTATTTCGAAGTCTTCATGTTGGCCTTTCTAAAAACATAATTGAAATCATGCAACTCTTCAAACACTTCTATGCTCGACAAGAAGGTAAGTGCAGGTCTATGATCCTTCTCTCCATTACATTATTTTTTGTCTCTTCTAAATGGATGATCCAAAGGCAAAAAATCTTGAAGACCAAAGTTACACATTTACGACTATGTTTGAGATATTGAGAGCATGTGTCAAAGTTATATGATGAGCACGTTAACTTTCCCTTAGTACTCCATCCAGAAAGCAATGATTGCGTTGGAAAATAACTAATTGTCCACATTAAAGCTACATGTATTTGAAAAGTTTGATTTGTATGAGCATCATATGTTTCTATCCCAAATTCCCATAGTTCCTTGAATTTAACACTTAATGGTTGTAGGTACACATCTATATCCTGTCTAGGAGATGATGGCCATCGAATGATCATCAAAAACATCATATATTATGGCTTCATGCAATTCCATGGAGATAAAATATAGTTCATCAACATAACAGGCCAGCTACTATGGGAAATGCTCATGGTTTGAAATTGATTAAACCATCACTTGAAAGCCCCAATCGAACATTACGAGGATCATTTGAAAAGTTTGAATGCATAGAATCAAAATCCTTCCAAGCTTCTCCATCAGCAGGATGCCTTAAATTCCCATCATTAGGTCGTTCAGAATAATGTCATCTGATTTCAACAGTTGTTTCAGGACACATAAACATTCTCTGAAGCCTAGGCTTTAAAGGAAAGTACCTTAAAATCTTTGCTGGTGTTTTAGAGGTTGCATTTGTCATGTCATCACCCCCATTTGATCACCTAGAAGAGCCACACATAGAGCAATTATATTTCTCTGCATTTTCGTTCAAAAAAAACATGCAATAGTTTGGGCATGCATGTATTCTGTCATAGCCGAGACCCAAATCTTTAATCATTTTTTTAGCTTTATTGAAAAACTCGGACAATTTAGCAAAGGGAAATGCTTCTTATAACAAGTCTAACAGATCAGTAAAAGCCACATCACTCAACCCATGTAGGGATTCTAACAAGTATAACCGAATGTTTAATCTCAACTTACTGAAGTTCTCACATCCTGGATATAACTCTTTTTTTCATTCATCCTTTAATTTAAAAATCACTTTTCATCTTCAGAAAGCCCTTCTGTCTCTCATTCACCATGACTTGTTTCACCCTCTCTATATCAAAATGTATCATGAAGTAGTCCATCTATATCATCATGGTTGCGTGAAAGTTATGTATTTCGTGAGGAAACTCTCTTCCAGTGAAAAATCCATTTGGTGTACCGATCCACAAATCCATTTACAATCAAGTGATCCTCCACCACATTTATTTATTGCCAATAATGATTTATGCATTTTTTGCAAGGGCATAATATTTCATTTCCTTTTGAAGCTCGTTGAAATGCGTTATCAAGAAAACATTCACTCCACTAATATATTTATCACTGCTTCGTATCATACTCATCCAACTTCTATCTAAATTATCTATTGATATCTAGTGACACAGACAGATAAAAATAATCAAATTTATGATAAACTATGAAATAAAAAAAACATTGTTTTACACAGGAACAAACATATTTCAAAATGTACATGGATAATATGTAGTTTAATCATATAGATATCACAATTCGATTTACAACAAGCATTACATAACATTTCTTAATATATGAAACAAATATTAAAGTTCCCTATAGAATTTCTTTTTGATAAAAATCAAGGCAGAAAATTCCTTAAAAGTATCCCAACAGATTTAAAAAAAGTATCCTTACAAATAATCTTTTTGATTAATATCAATGCATAACATTCCTTAAAAGTGATGATTAATGCAAATAGTATTGATCTCACATTTTAGGACGTTTAAGATTTTCATGTCAAATTGTCTAACATAAAAAAGAAAATTCAGTTTTTCCCACTTTCATGCTAATGTATCTCTTGTTTCCTGTTGCTCTATGAAACTCTTTAACTATAATCAAACAGAAATTTCACACATTGCTACTCAAGCAAGAGGTGAAATCAAAGAAGACATCCTCAATACAAGGGTAATCAAAAATGATTGAATGACTCATGGAATAACAAATTCAACATCAATATCAAGAGAAACATGTCTACAATAATCAATTTAACCATTATTACCAACAAATCTTTAAACCCACAATAGCTAAAACTTAATGAAAAAGAACCCACAAATGGAGAAATACATCAAATACACTGAACATCAAATACATTTACTACACCTCAACGATTTAAGGAAAAAGAAGAGATTCAAGAAGAAAACCTTAACAACTCAAACATGAAGTTTCTTCAGCTATAACCTCAAACATGTCAAAACAGAACCTTTAGTTGTTGAAGAAAAAAATATCAAGATTTCTTAGATTTCACAAGCAAACCTTTTTTCCCTCTATTTCCTTCGATTTCACAACAATTTCTAGAGAGAAAAGTAGCAAAACTCAGTGTATGTCTCTATACACATCGATTTTGATAATTGAGCCAAATACCCACGAAACAACATATGTAAAAAGAGAAAAGAAAGATACACACAAATAAGTCATTTTTGAGAACTGTTACCAATATATCCTGTTAAACCATTGGTTCATTACTCAAAACAGATTAAAACACAACTGAAACACTAGCCCTGCTTAGAAAACTTTAACGTGAAATCCAATAAATTAGAGGCCCAGAGTTCAACTTTATAATACAGACAAGAAGAACTTACTATAATATTCAATTCCTTTCACATTTGGAACCTGTATCACATTTTAAAACCCACCAGTAGCAAGTTTTAGATTATTCCATTCTCATGTTAAATTATCTCTTATTTTCTGTTGCTCTAACTTAAACCGTCAACAATAATGTAAGTGAGGGGTAAAATCAATGAAGACTTCATCAATACAAGGGCATTCAAACCCGATTGAATAACTCATTGACAAGAAATACAAAATCCATTTCAAGTTAAATAGGTCTAAAGTAGTGAATTTCACCATAATTACAATAAAATATTAAACCCACAATTGGTACAACTTAATGAAAAAGAACCCCCTAATAGAGAAATACCAAATACACTAACCACACCCAAATACTAATGTACCAACCCTAAAATTACTATGCTAAGTAATGCCTAATTTATCTGGAATGCCTAGATTAGACCGGGTTCACACGCATTGATGCACATAACACTAGACCTCTGAACCCTTGAGACAACCAATCCAACAAAATTGGGGAGTTAGTTGAGCTACGAAGTGTTGTGTCCAGCCATGTAGGGCTCCCGAATATGAAGAATTGCCCATTGAGCAAAATCTTGATCCACCCGGGTTCGAACCTAGGTGGGAGCAATGATTTAACTTTATTATATATATTGGTTAACTAATTTAAGTAACTAATATTTAAATACTGATTTAAGAAAAAAGAAAATCAGATTATCATTATTATAGTTTATTTAGGGGGCGGTTTAGGTCGAGTCAACCCTGAGGGACCCCTTTACGCGATGGCGACATAACGGGATCGAATCCGAAAGAATCAACATTTAAGTGGATTCAATTGAGGTTTATAGTCTGATTTTGTAACGGCATTATGTTTATTTGAATAAACTAATGAAATCATATTTTCAAAGTTTGAAAGAGTCCTAGCTGACTAAGTCTAAACTACTTCACTTAATCCTACGCCACGATAATCACTAATGAAGTATTCTGTTCTTTGTACATTCACGTTCATTAACTAAAGAATAAAAATAAGGAGGGGCATTAAAATAATCCGATTTTATAATTAAAATTGTGTTAAATAAGTCAACAAAAAACTCCCAAGGAAAGAGGTACACGACCTCCACTAGGAGTGTACTCAATGTGCACTCTTAATTCATTGCCTCCTCTAAAAACGTTTTTCAACTTTATTTTACAATTCAAAAACATAAAAAATAAAAAATTCTTATTGATTTTAAAGAATTCTAAAAGAAAAAAAATTGTACGCCTAAGTTCTTTAAGAAATCACGTAAAAAACTTCACCTGGGGACAAGAATCAACGCTCGGAAGAAAGGTTTGTGCGGGGGTGGAAACGTGTAGTTGTGGCTGATAGTTAAGACAGAAAAGCTATGGGTTTTCTTCTCTCTTGGCCTTTCCCAAGATTTCCCTAAGGTTCAGTACGTATTCCAATAAAAAAACTATGGTTGTCGCCATTGCATGCCCCTGTCATTAGATTCTCTGAAAAGTGATGCATGTGTTGGTATGTTTGCTGGTAGACAATCTCAGGAACATTTTTAATTGTGCATAATGTGATTTTTCCATACAGCATATGATCATTTTATGCGTGTCCGACTGTATGTATGTTTTATGTACACAATAATGCTAGTTATTATGAGAAGCATATTACAGATTGTTTTCAAGAAAGTGGTGAATTAGGTTTTATGCATTTGTTGTGTTATTAAAATATGATGATGAAATCGTGATGTTCATGAACAAGAAAATAAAAGTAAATTCCTTAACGAATTTGCTAAAATTTTATGTATAACTGTAAGCTAAAACGCCTAAGCTAAATGCAAAGAATGTCAATTAAACGCATATGTTAATGAAGAAAAGTATATGCTGCCATTGAGTGTCGAACTCGAGACCTTAAGGTCCTCTAATACTAAGAGATTAACCCCTAAATGAAAAGAAAATAAAATGAGGTGAGAGATGGGATTCGAACTTGATCAGGTTGAAAGAAGCTTGGAAAAAAAAGAAAATGAAAATAGTGAGGGAAGGGGGATTCGAACTCGGCTCCTTCGCCAAGGGTGTGAGATACATAAATGTCACACCAAAATAAAATAATAAAAATTGAGGCCAGAGGGACTCGATCCCAGATCCTCTTCGCCGAATGAGTGAAGCAATCTAGTACTCCAAATAATTAAAAATAAAGTGCTCTCTAAGGATTCGAACTTGGGTCCCTTGGCTGAAATTGTGAGACACGTTAAAATGAAATAAAATGCAGCCACTAAGGATTAAACATTTGGTCCCTTGGCTGCATGTCTAAAATTCATAAGTCTTACATAACATATACTTAGATTGTCATGAAACTCTTAGTCAATAATGACTAACCCGCATTGGGTAAGGACATGAGTAAATTGTAAAATTAATAAGTGAACATTCACCTAATGAGGTGAGTAATTACATTATACTACGATGCTAATGAAAATAATGACAACATGATAAGAGGCTAAGATGAATTGATTAGAGAGTTTGGACAAAAATAAAGGAGAAAAGTGAATGTGGTGAGTGGGGATTGAACCCACAACCTCTTAAATAGATGAGAGAGTTAGGAGAAAAATAAATATGGTGAGTAGGGATTGAACCCCTAACATCTTGGATAGGTGAGAAATTTAAGTGATAAATTAAAAGAAAAATAACGAGCTTGTGGGGGATTGAACCCACAACCTCCTTGCCTTAAATTGAAAAAGGAAAGGAGAACAAGAATGAAATATTATGGGGTTGATGGGAATCGAACTAGGGTCTCCCAAATCTAAAAAATGCAATTATCATGTTTAAAATAAGATTAAGTGTTGTTCAAGAGATTCAAAATCGGGTTCCCTTGACCAATTCCGTATTGACAGATAAGTCATACTTAACAAATATTAATGAATGCTGCCTCTAAAGATCAAAATAAATACTTTTGCATATCTACAAGATGCATAAGTCTTGTAAGAAATAATCTTGGATAAACATGAATCACTTAGACAAACTAAGAATGAAACTTCATGGATTGTATATGTGGACTCATAAGTCTAGCATACATTTAAAAGTAAGTGAGCCTAAGATGTATGTGATAAAATAATGTAACCCTAGAAGGGTTAAGTAAGAGTGTGAAACACACTAAATGGCCAAGTGCATTGGCATATGATGAAATGAACATTCACGTGAAGGGGTGAGTAATTATGAAAAGAAAATGTGTTAAAGTTAATGAATGAGGTGACAATATGATAAGAGGCTAATCGGAAAGATGAGAGAAATCTCAAATGAGCCTAAGTAAATGTTAGCAAAACGTACTCACCTATGAGAGTGTAAAGCTAATGAGGAGACCAGTCTCAATGAATACGCTAATGAAAGTATTGAAGTTAATGCATACTTAACACTAATGATGAGATGATAAATCATCTAATGAGATATGATGTCCTCATGCTAGAAATCAGCTTCCATGATGTATGAGTTGAATGTAATGGACTTTATATTGAGCACGATAGGCTAGCTCTGAGCGGTGATGCCTTCCTTCGGGAAGGGCGAAGGTTCACGTAACTCTCATGAGATGAGACTGTCGGGCATGCCGGGTATGGATCTTCTTATATCTCCTTGTCTTTGAACCAATACTGCCAATACAGGTATCTAGCAGGGTTCGATTCCCTATATAGCGAGCATGTTTTGGTTCACTTTGGCCGGTGATTCCACCTCTTTTCAGTATGGGGATTACACACTGGATTTCATGATGCTCATATGATCTATGTCGGTTAAGGTTAAAGTTCTTAAAGAAAGAATGAGGCCAGCCTCAACGAATGCACATAACGAAATGAACGATACCAAAGGTGTTAGGATAGGATAATCAAGAGGTGAGCTAGACTCAAGTAATGACACTAGGTTATTCTTATTCATTGCACATCAAACCCGATGAAAGTCTTAAACTACATTAGTGATTGTACTAGAATATGAATGAATGAAAATGAAGTATGTATGACTGAATGAAGCAGACTCTGTGTTTGATAATGAAAGATCCTTAGTTGAGGTCCCATATGTTGAGCCCTCATTTTGGGAAGTCCTAAAGTCAAATTCATGATTCCAAGGTCTCATGGAATATTAAAGAATGTGTGAACTACGTGATATGATATGTGCAATACGTTATGTGCTACTTGCAAAATGATAAATATGATGATGCATGTTACCCTCATGGCATTACTTTCCTAATCCAAATTTGGCCAGTCCACTGACTTTCCTAATCCATATTCGGCAAGTCCACTCACTTGACTTTCCATAGATCATTTTGTTAGGAAAGAACTATTCTTACTCATGCATGTCCTTGGCGTGTGCTTGCATATACCTACACTTAGTACAAGTGTGTACTAATCCCATATAATATCTACTTCTAGGTGCAGGAACAAGTGGACGTTTAATCTTACAGTAGGACGTTGCAACTATCTGGACATAGAGCATTAATCCGTATTTGGTAGGCCCTCATGCTTTCATGGACGCTTGCCCATTATATTCTAGCTTAGACATAGGTTTGAGTTAGTAGAGTATGTTCCACTAGCATTTCTTTCTCATCTTATTTCATACATTGTATTGGTTAAATTTTGGCAAGTATACATTTAATGCAGTATGGAACTATTTCTTTCATTTGATGATCTTAATATTAAATTATTGTTTGTGAACGTTTATGAGTTTAAGTAGAATGTCTTCTATAAATGTTAAGTAACAAAAAGTTCAAATTTTCTGCTAAAATTAACCTAGATGAAGTAACGACGACGTATGTAGGCTTGTCTACGACCTTTGAGAGGTTAACTACGCCTGTCTCGTCTGGGGTCTAGACTCCGGTCTTGACAACTAAAGACAAAAGAAGAGATTCAAGAACAAATTCTTAAAAGTTCGAATGATGTTTCTTCAACTATAACTTTAAAAATTTCATAACACAAACTTCACTTGTTTAAGAAAAAAACATCAAGATTTCTCATATTTCACAAGAAAAACGTCATCCCTCTATTTCCTTTGATTTCACAACGATTTATAGTGAGAATAGTAGCCAAACTCAGTGTCTATCTCTATAATTATCCAATTCTGATAATTGAATCAAATACCCATGAATCGACATTTGTATACAGATAAAAGAAAAATACACACCAAGAAGTCATTTTTGAGAACTACGCCTCTGTTAAATCACTGGTTCATTATTCAAATCAAATTTAAAAAGAAAACAGAAATAGTAGCACTACTCAGAAAATTACAACTTGAAATCCAATAAATTAAAGTCCCATAGTTCAACTTGAAATTATAGACAAGAATAACTTACAATAAGGGTCAGATTCGAAGAAAAAATTGGGTTTATGTTTGCCTTAAAATCACAAAGATGAAGAACAACTTACCATCTTCCATTGTTCTGCTTCTACTAAGCTTCACAACTTCTATCATCCATCGTTCTTCTTCTGCTAAGCCCTACAAATGGATGAATAATTAGGTCAAATATAGGGGGGGTGGAAAGGAATAAGCATGTGTTTTGCTTGTGGAAGTGATAGGAAATGAGCAAATCTTTGGCTCTTTCTATCGATAAAGAGAAAAATAGTTTTACTGAAGACAATTAATTAATAATAAATAGAATGAATAGTTTTGGGGGGTCACTGAAAATAATAGAGGGAAATTATGGAGGGATTTAATATATAATTGTTCCAATAGATTAATATTCACAATAAATGTTGCCATACATTACTTATGGCAACGATAACAGTAATTGTTGAAATATAGAGAGTCTATTGCAACGGTTCTCACACAATGGTAACGAATTTATTACTTAGTCGTAGAAATAATAACTAATCCTTTTGGCAACGGCTCAAACAGTGAATAGACCCTCTATAGTAACGGTGGCTTAAGTGTTGCTAAAAAATTTGTTGTCGTAGGCCTAATTTCTAGTAGGGAAATAATTAGTTAAGGGGTTAGGTGGTTATTTAATGGTTAAGGGAGGTCTAATTATGTTAATTAATTACATATATAAAGACCCTAACCTAAATTAAACTAACCTAAGCTCATAACTCACAAACCTAAAACTCGCTTCCTTCTCTCCTCTGTCTCTCTCTAGTGAAGACTCCATTGAAGACCAAGCGAGGGGAGGGTTCTAGGCTGAAATTACTAAGGTTTCTCCATCAATATTCATCAATTAACATGGTAAGGGATCTAATTCACATTTGAGACCTCTTTCCTCAAAGGGTTTCATCAAATTGTTTTTTAAAAATTGAGTTTTCAATTAGGTTTTCTTCCCATACGATACTGATGTTATGAATTGATTTTTTATGATATATTTTGGATATTATGAATATATTAAGATATATTCTAAATTAATTATGATATATCTTGATGGTTTGGTCTAATTTGTAGATGATAACCCTTAACTGTAGGTTTTTTATATTAATATGAATTAGATTGTATTGGTTGAATTGACTTGGTTATTGGTTGCATTACTACGAGATGATGTTGTTACACTAATAATTAATGAATTAGGGTGATTTATAGTTTTTCATAATAGTTCTTGAGAAGATTTTGTCTTAAGCTATGATATAGTATTGAATTGTGATGTAGTGATTCTTCTAACCTTGTTATCATGGTGGTTATTGATTTTTGATGATGTATACCCAAACTGGGTTAAATTGAGGGTTGATGGTAAGACCTTGATGATGGATTATGAAAGAGACTTGGTAAGTCTTTCAACCCCTATCCTTTGCTTCAAATTATGGTTAATTGTGATTAAGTCATGATGTTGTATTGGAGTATGCCTTGTATTAGGATTGATAAGGTTGTATCATGTTGAATTTAAATGTCTTGACTATGATTTGTATGGTGTTAGCCTAAGATGTAAATGTTACAAGTATGGTGAATGATTTATCAATGTTCCTTATCATGATATGAGAATGTTAATGTCCTAACCTCACCTATATGAATTGTAATGAAAGGATAATACAAATACAATTTTTATTGAGCTATGATAATTATGATGTTATACAAGGGTTACACCCTATGACCTAAAATAAGCTATTATGATTTGTAAAGACATTAAAGATATTTTAAAAAAGGAACTCTAGCTTAGCACCAAGTAAAATAGAGTAATAAATGTCCCTTCCCACATAGGGAAGGCAAGATCACTAATGTACTCTTGTTATTGGAGACTATAACGCATGTAGCATAAAGAGGGTCCAAACTATATCTCCTAGTTCTTGAACTATGTTTCCACCATAGGAATGCTAGCTAGTGGATGCATGTAGTTGCTACGTTCATTTTTTGGTACTACATTGGCATGTAGTCCACCTTATTTTGGTGTAGGGTTTCATGACACCGGATTCTGCATTAGCTCATGTGTCTATGTCGATTAAGGAAAAATGTTCCCAAAAGGTAAAATTATCTAAAGGAATAAACTCTAACTAAGGTGACCTAAGGGGTTTAGCGTGTAAAGGTACGGGACTCTACCTATACATTGCACCAGTTAACCTTAAGGGAAGTCTTAAAAGGACATTCTTATGTATATTGATGCTTTTAAATGAAAAGGATATGTAAATGATGATATGTGATGTCTATTACTCTTCTGAACATGTACTTGGTCTATAATGTTGAAACAATGATATTTTGTACTCGTGATGTCGTGCCATGAAAAGTGGGTTGTTGGTCATTATTAGTGTTAAATTATTTGATTAAGTAAGGTTATGGGGCTTTGTTTGGTCATTGTACTTGTTGACTTGATAGGGATCATGGGTAATTTTTTTACTTTGGCTATATTAAAATGTTCTCTTATTCATGCTTGTTTAAGTTATAACTTGATGATATAGTAATATTGATTATATATGTAAGTATGTTGACATGTTCATTGACTTTTCTATGCTTTATATTGTTTAGTCTAGTAATTAATATACATGTCTATGAGCAAATGAATATCCTAAGTGATTTGTTATGGTCTTGTTTATTATGTATAAGTGTTTTCAAGGCAAATTGCATACCTTTATGAAATGTCCCTTTTTGTAGCACATTTTAAAAGTATGGATATGGTCTCATACTTAATACAAGTGGTTTATTAACCCCATTTCTTCCTTTTCCCCAATATTTTTGGTTTAGGTCGTCGAAGTGCCTTGAAGATGACCTTAAGAAGGCTTGGATCTCTTATTCATCCAAGTAGGGTAGGTCCTTACTTTCCGAGGGCTATGCCACAATCTAGATAATGGAGTTTTTTCTTAGTTTAGGATTATTATGTTCATTTCTTTTAATTTAGAGTTTAATATTGCATAGCCCATGTGACGCATTTTTACTTGATGTAAGACTTATGCCCAAGTTCTTACACTCTTATTAGATAGTTATGAGATCAGACAACTATCATGACTATGTTATCTTTATATATGTGTATGTATATAAAAGTAGAATACTAAGTAATCTTTCTGTACAAACGGTCTCTGTATACTCAATACACACACACACAGAGATATATATATATATATATATATATATATATAT
>NC_028638.1:15201352-15328582 GCF_001406875.1 Solanum pennellii | reverse complement strand
TATATATATATATATATTATTTGTATGTAGAGGTCTATGTAAATCTCCAATTAGATCTAGTGAAAAGTTTTTAATTCCAAGAAATTTGTCCTATGAATGTAATGATGTAAGCTAAGAGGCTAGTCTTTACGCTCCAAGAGGACGAAGACGCCAGTTATATTTAGGGGCTATTTCGAAATATGACAAATTTGTTATAAGAGAATGAGGTTGAATTATCTTTAAGTTAGTATATCTCTCTACCACGTTTATGCATGTTCTTGGAAGTCCAATATCATGCCTTTGGAGTGTTAACTCTATGTGCTTTTGTATTTTATCCTATTATTGCTACAATAGGAAATGAATAGTCAAAGAAATGTGGCACGAAGACTTGAATAAGAGATTTCCAAT
The DNA here is from genome assembly GCF_001406875.1 of Solanum pennellii. NCBI lineage: Eukaryota > Viridiplantae > Streptophyta > Magnoliopsida > Solanales > Solanaceae > Solanum > Solanum pennellii. The sequence goes on along the minus strand of NC_028638.1, from coordinate 15,328,195 downwards.
GCGGGAATTCCTCCCCATGGTTATCAAGTTCCCCCTATTTAGGAATATGTCAATGATGACAAAGCTTCGGTGAATCCTCCTCCTTTGACGGATAAGAACATAAGGGTCGCTCTTATCCAAATGGACCAAGGAATCACTACCCACTCACGATCACCACTACTCAATCTCAAGCAATGACGACATAAATGCATAGGTGTAACTATATGAGCAATCCTTTCATATAAAAACTATTAGACACTACACATATTCATAACACACTCATGCATTCATATTAATGTGGATATGTAATAAACCTAAGAACTACACTATCAAGGCACACATGTGCAATGCATAGACAAGGTCACACACCCTTGTCCATACAAGTATACATATCAAGTCCTCCTAGTTAAGGGATACATAAAATAATTGACACACCCCAAAAATTCAGTGACTTCTACTAGGACCTTATATGTTGATTAATGATGATTTTATAACTACCTAGATTCAAATTACTTTTTTGAGAATTATTGGGGCCATAGCATTAAAGAAAGGTCATAACGTCCGAAAACTAGCTAAATTGAACTAGTTAACGTCCCTATGTTTGGTGAAGGTTGGGAAGGGTCATATGATTACTAGAAATTGTAAAATTACATTAAATAGGTAAAATGTAGTATATAGGGTCAAAAAGTAAAGTCAATACACCGCAAGGACAACAAGAACGGTCCTTGGGGAGGGCCTGAACATGGGCAAGCATCCAAGAATCAAGTAGCAGCTGTGCGACGAGCAACCATTATGGGGAGATTCAAATTTTTCCTCGGAAATTGGGGCATACACGAGGTCAACTGCCTCAACCCATATTAAAAAAATAAATCATGAAATGAACCCCATGACGCGCAGCCACATCCTAGATTCGTAAAAGTCGTATTTTGAAGCATTTTTACTTCACATAAAGAGCCATTTAAGTGAAGGGTCTTTTAGGTAATTTAATTGGTTAATACATAAGGTATTAGGTTCAGTTTTAGGTCATTTTTAACACTCAAATCAATTGTAAAAATTTAAAATCAAAAATCACCCACATCTCTCTCAAATTCTCTCTTCCTTCAAAACTTCATTAAAGACCGTTAGAGCTCCAAGAGGAAGATCAATACTCCACATTTACAACTCAATTTTGTGTCTTTATCATCCTTAATATATGGTTTCTTTCACTCTTGGGATCCATTTCCCTAAGAGGTCCCCCGTAAAAGATAATTTATAAATCCCCCAAATCTAGGTTTTTCTTCTACACATGGGTCTTTTTTGGAAAAGGAAATTATGAATCAATTGTCATAAATTATGATGAATTAATGTTTTTTAAGTATGTATTGGTGGTTAATTGATTATTTCCTATAATATATCCCTAGACCCATTTCTTTCCTTAATTCATGAATACCTTGAATTGAAATGGTGAATTCTGAAAATTATGAACATACTACATAGTTTTTAATTATGTAATTGCTTCTTTAATTTACCTTGTTTATGTGATTGGTTACGTATTACTGGTAATGGAAGTATGAAGATTCTTGGAAGGGCAATGAGGTATGTGGATTGGTTCTTCTTGGATTCAATAATGAAGTATGAGTTACTTAGATGGTAATGCTTTTATGCCTAATGTGTGGGTTTGATGAAGATACTAAGTATTCCTAATCCTTAACCCTAGACTATTTAATTGGTTATGAGTTTTGTAAGTATGTTATGGTCTGTTTATTATATGATTGAAAGTAGTGTCTCATGATAATAATAAAGTGTTAAATTAAATTTTTACTTACTTATGAGGTGGTGTCTAATGTAAAAGGATTAATCTCACTTGTGATGAACTATGATCTAGATATGATAAGATGTTTACACAGGGGTCACAAGAGACTAATGTGGACTTGTATGTCAATAATGTGATTACTAAAGAGAATAATTGTTTAGTACGAAAAGGGCATGTAAATGAAATGGAGGTCTCATGTTGGTAAGTTCGGCCTCCGACATGAGTTTCCTCACGTTTGTAAGTCTAGATTCCCTACTTATGTGTTATCTCATGAGATGGAAACCTCCACATTAGTAAGTAAAGATTTCTAGCAACAATTTCCTTGAACCTTAACTATGTACCCCAATAGGACTCAACCTTAGTGAATACACCTAGATAGCTACGTACCAATTGTTATGCCTAGGCAAGTGTTAACCCTCTCTTTTTTGTGTGGGAGTAGAACATCGGATTCCATGTAGCTCACATGGTATCATGCTAGTTATTGAACTTTTTTATCTAATTTAAAAGTAAATGAACAAGCTATGTATGTGAACTCTTATTAGGGTTGTATTGAAGGATACTACATATGGTAGGAAGGGTATAAGACTTCTCTCACTCATTGCACATGTGGGATCCTAAGGGATGGTTCTAGTAGTGTTTTTTTATGATTATGACTATGATTATGATTATGTTGATACGATAACACTAGTATTCATTTATTAATAATGTTATGATGACTTTGAGAGAATGTGTTATAAGTATGAAGTGGGTTGCTTAATGTGATACTTAGGCCTTGATAGGATTATGGGGTTCTAACTTTGGCATTGCAGAACTATTGCTTGGGTGATCTACATGTTGGGTTTCTATTATGTTGAATTGACTTATTATGCTTCCTATATATGCATGTTGAGTTAAATTTATAAAAAAAATGATTTGAACTGAAATTTTCTTTTCTTATGTATTGATGATTTTTGTGCGTTGGAGTCATACTTAGTACAAGTGGTTTGTACTAACCCATATTTTCTCCCTTTTTCCCAAACATTTTGGGTTCGGGACATTGAGGAGATTCGTGGCTATTGGAGAAGAATACTTGAATCTTTCCTAAGTCAATTAGTGAGTCCTTATATGTTCTGAGGATGCAGCCACTCATCAATCCTTATTAGTTTTGTCTATATTTGAGAAAATTATTCTACTATCATGTTAAGACTTCATTGTAGCATATATGGAACATTTTAATAGACTAAGATCTTTGCCCAAACTATTGTTGTAACAACCCTAAAAATGGATATGATTAAAAATGCTTAACATGTCAAGAATGGCTATGGTTAGACCAGGGTTCACACGGATTGATGCGCGTAGAAACATACCTCGGAACCATTGCTACAGACAAGCCAAATAACTTGGGGAGTTATTTGATCTCGTAAAGGTTGGGTCCAACCATGTAGGGATCTCGAATACAATGATTTACGTGAAGGAGTCTTTATCGGATTTAAAAAGGGAACATCTTAGGTTTGGAGGGTCTAGGGGTAAAATTGTCTTTTTCCAGGCTGAAGGTAGTATCGTAATTACCCTAAATATACAGTTAATTATTTAATTAATAAGGTGGATGGGTATTTTGGGGAGAGATGGCCGAAATTGGGCCCTTGAAGTGAAGTCTTGGTGCACCCAGGTTCGAACCTAGGTGGAAGCAATGAATTAAAGTGATTTTTTATTTAAGCTATTTAACTAATGTAATTAATTAATAATTATTATTCATTATATGATTTAAAATAAAATAAAAATCAGATATTTTTAAAATAAACAAAACCTTATTGACTAAGTCCTAAAACTAGACTCCTAAGCCTCGTACAACTCCCACTCTCTCACGTTTATCTCTCCACACTCATGCTCAATATCTCTTAATCTTTATCATGTATTTTTTCTGCCAAAATAAGATACAAAAGCATAAAAATAAACCAACTTCTTCACACTTGAACAACTCACACGATATCACAAGAAAACAAACGTTAATGGCACACTAGGCTAAGGGAGGTTCTCATTCAAGTGGAGTTGATATTGAGGGGGCTTAGACGTGTTATTGGGTGAATTTTTTGGGTAGAAATTCAAGATTTTAACGTCAAAAATGTATGGGTTTTCTTCTCCCATGGTCCCTTTCACATGAGACCCCTAAGGTTCAGAATATTCATTCCGAAAACTAGGAGTGTTCCCCGTTGCATGTCCCTGTCACTAGCTCCAATTGAATCATAGGTTTTTTATGTTTGCTGGTAGAAATCTTGGGATGAAACGTGTTTTCGTGATGATTATGTGTTATATGTATATTTGGAATTATGTGAGTCATGTTGGTGTTTACGAAAATGTAACTACGTGTATATGTGTGTGTTGTTGTGGCTATTGTTCATGGTTTAGGACTTGAAATGGCATGATAATTCTTTATATTTCATATACACATGTTGATGTAAATGTTATGTTCACATGAGTTGAATATGGCTGATTTTGATAGTGTCTTGGCAAAAACAATAATGAAGACTCACCTAAAACGTTCTAAATGTACTACGAAATTCCCCTAAGAACTAAGGTGTAACTTGATGAAACAATGCTGAAAAATTAAAAGGGAATTTCCAGCTTCTAGTGATGAATTTCGGTCAGCAAAGAGGGTTAAAAATGTTTAAAAAAATTAATTAAAACAAGTGAGGTCATGGATGATTAAACCCGTGACCTCACCATGTTAAAAACCATGAAAATAAAGAAGTAAAAAGAAATGTGATGAAGGGGATTCGAACTATAGTATTGGCTGGAAAATGTAACTTAAAATAAAAAAAAAATAAGAAATGAGAGGAGTGGGATTCAAACCCACCACCTCTAAATCAGATTTAAGGAAGAGTTAAAGAAAAAAAATAAAATGTGAGGCATGGGATCGAACCCACGACCTCTAGGCTGTGAAGGAGAGTAAAGAAAATGAATGAAAAGAAATGTGAGGCGTGGGAATCGAACCCACGACCTGTAGGCAGTAAAGGAGAGTTAAAAGAAATGAAAGAAAAGAGATTTGAGGCGTGGGAATCAAACCCACGACCTCCTAAGAAGATTAAAGGAGAAAATTAAAATAAAATAAAGAGGGGTTTTGGTCCTACCAAAGGAGGAAAATTTAAAGGAAATCAAAATTAAAAGTAAATGACGTTGTGGGGGTTCGATCCCAGATCCTCTTAGTTCCATTAAGCAAAAAATACAGAGAGCAATTAAGGAAAAAAATTAAATGAAGTCATTGAGGCTCGAACTTGGGCCAATCCATATGGATCAATCAAAAATGAATAAAAAAATGTTAGTGTTGTTCAAGAGATTTGAAAATCGGGTTCCCTTGCCTAAATTCCGTATTCATACATAAGTTATACGTGAATTAAATGTTTATGAATAATTCTGCCTACATAGATCTTGGCATACATACAAGATACATAAGTCTTGTACCACATAATCTTAAGAAAATATGAATCATTTCAACGAACTATGTATGAAGCCCCATGGCTTGTATGTATAGATCCATAAGTCTAACATATGATTAACAAAAATAAGTGAATCTAAGATGTATATAATGAGATGATGTAACCCTAGAAATGTTAGTAAGAGTGTAAAACACACTAAATGGCCAAATTCATTGGCATATTATGAAAAGAATATTATTTAATGAAACGATGAAACCCTAAAAGGGTTAAGTAAGAGTGTGAAACACACAAATGGCCATATGCATTGACATATGATTTATTGAACATTCGCGTAAAATAGGGTGAGTAAATATGAAAAAATAATGTGCTAATGTTAATGAATGTGATGAAAACATGATATGAGGCTAATGTAAAAGATGAGAGCAATCTCAAATGAGCCTAAGTAAATGTTACCAAAACGTACTCACCTATGAGAGTGTAAAGTTAATGAAGATACCAGTATATATGAACACTATAATGAAAGTATTGAGATTAACACACTCAATACTAATTATAAGATGAGAAATCATCTCTTGAGATATGATGTCCTCATTCTAGAAGTCAGCTTCCATGACGTATGAGTTGAATGTAATGGAACTTTATACTCAGCACTGATGTACTAATTATGAGAGGTTATGCCTTCTATCGAGAGGGCGGAGGTTCACGTTACTCTCATGAGATGAGACTGTCCAGCATGCCGGGTATGGGTCTCTTTATATCTCCTAGTCTTCGAACCTATACTGCCAATATAAGGATCTGGCGAGGTTCAATCCCCATGTGAGCTAGCATGTTTGGGGTCACTTTGTCTTGTGATTCCACCTCTTTTCGGTTTGGGGTTTCATGACACTGGATTTCATGATGCTCACATGATCTATGTAAGTTAAAGTTAAAGTTTTCAATGAATGAAAGAGGCAAGCCTCAAATGATGAACATAATGAAACGAATGATACCAAAGGTGTTAGGATAATATAATAAAGAGGTGAGTTAGACTCAACTAATGACATTAGGTTGTTCTTGGTCATTGCACAACAAACCTGATTAAAGTCTTAAACTACATCCTAGGTATAGCTGGTGTTTACACTGGCCCATGAATGAAATAAAATGAAGCACGTATGAATGAAAGAAGCAGACTTTGTGTTTACTAAAGAAGACTCCCTAGTTGAGGTCCCATATATTGAGCCCTAATTTTGGAATATATTAATGTCAAGTCCATGATTCTAAGGTCTCATGGCATTCAAATAAATTATATGAACCACATTATGTGTTATATGAATTATGATATGTGCAATGTGTACGCTATTTTGTGTTGTGTGCAAAATGTTAAGTATGATGGTGCATATTACTCTCATGGCATAACATTCTTAATCCAAATTTTGAAAGTTCACTCACTTTCCTAATCTCAATTTGGCAAGTCCACTATCTTGACCTGCTATAATCATGTTTCTATGAAAGAGCTATTCTTACTCATGTATGTCCCTGTTGTGTATTTGCATATACCCATGCTTAGTACAAGTGTGTAATAACCCTATACAACTCAAAACTTTTAGGTGCAGGCACAGGTAGACGCTTGAGCTAAAGGATGAACGCTGCAACTATCTGGACGTCGAGCATTCATCCAGACTTGGTAGGCCCTCATGCTTTCAAGGATGCTTGCCCATTTATATTCTAGCAAAGTTGTAGGATTGAGCTAGTGGAGTGTGTTCCACTAGCATTTATTTCCCGTTTTTCAGACATTGTATTGGTGCTATTTGGCAAGTACATCTCTATAGTTATAATAAACTGCTTCTTTCATTTGATTATCTTAAGGTTAGATGGTTGATAGTGAATCATTATATATGTAATAGAATGTTTAGTAAGCATGTTAGGAAAAAAAAGTTTCAAATTTTCAGCTAAAAATAACCTAGATGAGGTAATAATGACGTATGTAGGCTTGTCTGCAACATCTGCGATGTCAACGACGTCGGTCTTGTCTGGGTCTAGATTTTGGTCGTGACAAAGTTGGTATCACATCCCTAGGTTAAATTCCGATAATAATAAGTTCACATCAAACACATTGAGTAGTTTCTAAGTCATGGTAGTGAAGAGCACCACTATCCTTGATTGTAGTCTACATAATGCATAGGAAAATTTCCCTTCTTCTGATCTTATCGTGCCTTTCCTAATGTCTGATTTCTTGGTGTTATGAGCATGTCTAACACCAATTCTTGTTGTTTAAATATAATTAACACTTGTAGATCTATTGGTCAAAGGAGAGTAGTAGTAGTTGCTGGGGAAAATCAAGTTTCACCCAGGCTCTAATCGAAGGAGTAGCCATGCCAGTTAACCCTATTGGGTTGACTGATGCTGAGGTGAGGGAATCTCTGGCGTAGATAGCATAGGCCATCACCATTCAAGCTCAGGCCATGACTGCACAGGTCAACCAACAGAATGATCTACGGAGAACACAATGGTAGGTAGCAAAGCTGACAGGGTACGATTTTTTACAAGGTTGAATCCTCCTATTTTAACAAGGTCCAAGACTTTAAAGGATCCCCAGGAATTCATGGAATAGGTACACAAGATTTTTGTGGCCATGGGGGCCACAGATACTGAGAAGGCTGAGCTGGCTTCCTATAAGCTCAACAATGTTGCACAGACTTGGTGCAAGATGTAGGAGGATAGCTGAGCTTCCGGCGGAGTTCTGATCATAAAGAAGTTGTTTAAGACAGCCTTCCTTGAGAGATTTTTCCCCAGGGAGATGAGAGAGTCCAATGTTGAGGAGTTTATCAACCTTAAACAGGGAGCGATGACAGTCAGGGAGTATCCCCTAAAGTTTGTGAAATTATCCAGGTATGCCACTTCTCTTGTGTCTAACAGCAGAGACGAGATGAGTAGATTCATGAATGGGATTTCTGAGGATCTCGAGAAGGATTGTAGGGAAGCTATGCTACATGACAATATGGACCTTTCCAGGCTTATGGTCCATTTCCAGCACTTGGAGGAAAGCATCAAGAGGAAGCACACTAGGGCAGGGAACATGTCAAGTCAAGATGAGGAGAATATTTCTAGGAAGAGTAGTACTGGAATCAGGGATAAGCCCAAGTTTAAAAAAGGACTCTACCACCAAGGGGAGTCAAATTCATCTTAGGGTCTCTATGATAGGTATTCCAAGTCTAGAGTTAAAAGAAATATTGAAGTAGATACACCTCAGGAGAGACAACCTTGCAGGAAATGTGGAAAACTACATGGAGGAGAGTGTATGATGGTCACTAACTCTTGTTACATTTGTGGAAAACCGGGTCACATGGTGAGGGATTAACCAAATAGGAGAAGTCAAGAACAAGGGAAGGAGAGAGTTCAGCCTAATGATCCAAGTGAAAGGATCCAAGGAGGAACCGATCCTTTGCTCTCAAGTCTAGGGGTGCAGGGGAAGGCACCTCTGGTGAAGTCTCCGGTGAGTAGCCTTAATTATTCCTTCAGGTAATTTACTGTGTATGGTGTGTATGCACTAGTATGAGGTTAATATGTTTGAGATATCATGTTGGTTGCTGATTTGTATGGTTTATATTTTTACTTATGTTGTATGCTTTGATGAGACTAGTTTAGGAATGAGTTCCTTAGTCTATTAATGTGAAACTACTAGTAGGTTTCAAGGATGTGCACCATCATGTTAATATATGAATCAGATATTTACCAATGGGAGTATAGGATTACCTTTGCATGTGTATGTTCTATAGATGACTTAGTTATTGTTGGTAAAGATTAGTGTCATTCGGGGACGAATGTTCCTAAGGGGTGGGATAATGTAACAACCCTAAAAATGGATAAGATAAGAAATGCTTAATAAGTCAAGAAAGCCTATGATTAGACCAAGGTTCACACGTATTGATGCACGTAGAATCAGACCTTGTAACCCTTGCAATAGCCAAGCCAACTAACTTGGGGAGTTAGTTTACCTTGGAAAGGTTTGGTCCAACCATATAGGGCTCTCGAATACGAAGATTTACTTGAAGGTGTCTCTACCGGACCTAAAAAGGGAAAATCTTAGGTTTGGAGGGTCTAGCGGCAAAATGGTCATTTTCCCTTATAAGGATAGTATCTTAATTACCATAAATATACATTTAATTATTTAATTAATAAGGTGGATGGGTATTTTGGGGAGAGAGGGCCGAAATTGGCCCTTGAAGTGAAGTCTTGCTGCACCCAGGTTCGAACCTAGGTGGAAGCAATGAATTAAAGTGATTTTTTATTTAAGCTATTTAACTAATGTAATTAATTAATCATTATTATTCATTATATGATTTAAAATAAAATAAAAATCAGATATTTTTAAAATAAACAAAACCTTATTGACTAAGTCCTAAAACTAGACTCCTACGCCTCGTACAACTCCCACTCTCTCACGTTTATCTCTGCACACTCAAGCTCAATCTCTCTTATTATTTCTCACGTATTTTTTCTGCAAAAATAAGATACAAAAGCATAAAAATAAACCAAGTTCTTCACACTTGAACAACTCAGACAAAATCACAAGAAAACAAACGTTAATTGCACACTACGCTAAGGGAGGTTGTCATTCTAGTGGAGTTGATATTGAGGGGGCTTAGACATGTTATTGGGTGTAGTTTTTGGGTAGAAATTCAAGATTTTAACGTTAAAAATGTATGGGTTTTCTTCTCTCTTTGTCCCTTTCCCATGAGGCCCCGAAGGTTCAGAATATTCATTCCGAAAACTAGGAGTGTTCCCCGTTGCATGTCCATGTCACTAGATCCAATTGAATCATAGGTTGGTTATGTTTGCTGGTAGAAAACTAGGGATGAAACGTGTTTTTGTGATGATTATGTGTTATATGTATGTTTGGAATTATGTGACTAATATTGACGTTTACGAAAATGTAACTACGTGTATCTGTATGTGTTGTTGTGGCTATTGTTTATGGTTTAGGACTTGAAATGGCATGATATTTCTTTGTATTTCATGTACACATGTTGATGTCAATGTGATGTTCATATGAGTTGAAATATGGCTGATTTGAGGGATAGTGTCTTGGCTAAAAAAATAATGAAGACTCACCTAAAACATTCTGAATGCACTATGAAATTCCCCTAAGAACTAAGGTGTAACTTGATGAAAGGATGCTGAAAAATTAAAAGGGAATTTCCAGCTTCTAGTGATGAATTCGGTCAGCAAAGAGGGTTTAAAATGTTGAAAAAAATGAATTAAAGCAAGTAAGCTCATGGATGATTGAACCCGTGACCTCACCATGTTAAAAACCATGAAAATAAAGAAGTAAAAAGAAAAGAGAGGAATGGTATTCAAACCCACCACCTCTAAATAAGATTTAAGGAAGAGTTAAAGGAAAAAAATAAAATGTGAGGTGTGGGATCGAACCCACGACCTCTAGGCAGTAAAGGAAAGTAAAGAAAATGAAAGAAAAGAAATGTGAGGCGTGGGAATCGAACCCACGACCTCTAGGAAGTAAAGGAGAGTTAAAAGAAATGAAAGAAAAGAGATGTGAGGCGTGGGAATCGAACCCACGACCTCCAAGGCATATTTAAGAAGAAAAATTAAAATAAATTAAAGAGGAATTGTGGGGGTTCGGCCAAAAGAGAGAAATTTAAAGCGAATGAAAATAAAAAGTAAATGAGGGTGTGGAGGTTCGAACCCACATCCTCTTAGTTCCATTATGTGAAAAATGAAGAGAGCAATTAAGGAAAAAAATAAAATGAAGGCATTAGGGCGCGAACATGGGTCCCCAAGCTATATGGATCAAACAAAAATGAATAAGAAAATGTAAGTGTTGTTCAAGGAATTTGAAAACTGGGTTCCCTTGAAGAAATTCCGTATTAATATATTAACCATTCGTGAATTAAATGTTCAAGAATAATGCTTCCTACTTAAGTCGAAATTGAGATCTTTCCATACATACAAGATGCATAAGTCTTGTACCACATAATCTTCGGAAGATATGAATCATTTAAGCGAACTATGAATGAAACCCCATGGCTTGTATGTATAGATCCATAAGTCTAACATACGATTAAAAAAAATAAGTCAATCTAAGATGTATGTAATGAAATGATGTAACCCTAGAAGGGTTAGTAACAGTGTAAAACACACTAAATGGCCAAGTGCATTTGTATATGATGAAACGAAAATTATGTAATGACCCGTAGAAGGGTTAAGTAAGAGTGTGAAACACACAAATGTCCAAGTGCATTGGCATATGAAGAATTGAACATTCACGTAAAAAGGGGTGAGTAATTATGAATAACAAATGTGCTAATGTTAATGAATGTGGTGACAACATGATATGAGGCTAATGTATAAGATGAGAGCAATCTCAGATGATCCTAAGTAAATGTTACCAAATCTTACTCACCTATGAGAGTATAAAGTTAATGAAGAGACCAGTCTCTATGAACACTTTAATGAAAGTATTGAGATTAACACACTTAAAACTAATGATGAGATGAGAAATCGTCTATTGAGCTATGATGTCCTCATACTAGAAGCTGACTTCCACGACGTATGAGTTGAATGTAATGGAACTTTATACTGAGCACCGATAGAATATCTATGTGCAGTGATGCCTTCTTTCGGGAAACGCGGAGATTCATGTAACTCTCATGAGATGTGACTGTCCGGTATGCCGGGTATGGGTCTCCTTATATCTCATAATCTTCGAATACATACTGCCAATATAGGGATCTGGAGGAGTCAATTCCCATGTATGTTAGCATGTTTTGGGTCACTCTAGCTGGTGATTCAACCTCTTTTAGGTGTGGGGTTCATGACACTGGATTTCATGATGCTCACGTGATCTATGTAGGTTAAAGTTAAAGTTCAAATGAATGAATGATGTCAGGCTCAAATGATGCACATAATTAAACGAATGATACCAAAGGTATTATTATAGGATAATCAAGAGTTGAGTTAGACTTAAGTATGACATTAGGTCATTGTTGGTCATTGAACAACGAACCCGATGAATGTCATAAACTACGCATGAATGAAAGATGAAGACTTTGTGTTTTCTAAACAAGACTACCTAGTAGAGGTCCCATATGTTGAGCCCTCATTTTGGAATATCTTAATGTCAAGTACATGATTCCAAGGTCTAATGACATACAAATAATTTATATGAACCACGTTATGTGTTATATGAATTATGATATGTGTTATATGTACGTTGTTGTGTTTTATGTGTAAAATGTTAAGTATTATGGTGCATGTTACTCTCATAGCATAACTTTCCTAATCCGAATTCGGAAAGTTCACTCATTTTCCTAATCTCAATTAAGCAAGTCCACTTACTTGACCTGCTATAATCATGTTGCTAAGAAAGAGTTATTCTTCCTCATGCATGTCCTTGGTGTGTGCTTCCATTTACTCATACTTAGTACAAGTGTGTACTAACCCTATACAACTCTAAACTTTTAGGTGCAGGTACAAGTGGACGCTAGAGCTACACGATCAACGCTGCAACTATCTGGACGTCGAGCATTCATCCGGACTTGCTAGTCCCTCTTGGTTTCGAGGATGCTTGCCCATTTACATTCTAGCTTAGTTGTAGGATTGAGCTAGTGGAGTGTGTTCCACTAGCGTTTCTTTCACGTTTTTGTTCAGACATTGTATTGGTGCAATTTGGCAAGCACATCTTCATAGCTATAATAAACTGCATCTTTCATTTGATGATCTTAATGTTAGATGGTTGACGGGAAAACAATTATATATGTAATAGAATGTTTAGTAAGCATGTTAGTAAATAAAGTTTCAAATTTTCCACTAAAATAACCTAGATTAAGTAAGAATGACGTATGTAGGCTTGTCTGCGACCTCTGAGAGGTCAAGGACGTCGGTCTCGTCTGGGTTCTAGATTCCGGTCGTGAGAATTTTTATTCATACTCTTGTATAAGGTTTGATGTGAGACAAATTATTAAACTTATTTCTTATATGTTGACTATACGAGAAGCCTAAGTAAGTTTCATATGTTAGAGGTCTATGTAAACCTCATGAAGTAGATATAATTGAAAAGTTTTTAATTTTTCTGTATTTTTTACCAATGATGTGCTATGATGTATGCTAAGGGTATCCCTCTTAGAGGATGAGGACGCCGGTTACGCCTAAAGGTTACTTTGGGTCGTAAAAAGCTTGGTATCAGAGAATGAGGTTGAGAAATCATAGGATTGATATCTCACTAAAGCAAGTCTATGTAGGGTCTTATTCATAGCTGTGAAGCACGCCACACTTATGAATGAGAGACTATGTGATTCTTAGGAACTCTTAGTCTCTTGTTATTCCTTAGTCGTGCCTAAGATTCTTAACTCTATATATTCTATTCGTTTCATCCTTTTATTGGGCTAATAGGAAATGAATACAAGGAGAAACAACATTTGAAGGATCGGAGAGGAGAATTTGAATGAGGCGGTTCCTCTTAAAGCTCTTTAAAACCCTCAAGTTCCTATTGAAGAAGGGGCTATGTCTAATGATGAGATAACGTCGGCCATTCACATCTTTACTCAAGTGTTGGCTACCCAAGTTGGTAGACATTCAAGCCTGCAAGTGAACCCCAATGCTAATACCACCGCTTCAAGGATTAGGGATTTCACAAGGATGAATCCCCTTACCTTTTATGGTTCTAAGGTGGAGGGGGGCCCACAAGGGTAGATTGACGAATTGTTCAAAGTTCTTGAAGCTATATGTGTGTCTTCTCAAGAAATTGTGGAACTAGCCGCCTATTAACTCAAATTTGTGGCTCAAGTTTGGTATGAGCAATGGAAGGATGAGAGGTGTAACAACCCTAAAAATGACTATGCTAAGTAATGTCTAACGTATCTAGAATGCCTAGATTATACCGGGTTGACACGGATTGATGCGGGTAGAACAAGACCTCTGAACCTCTACAACAGCCAAGAAAACAAACTTGGTGAGTTATTTGAGATAGGAATGGTTGGGTACAGCCATGTGGGGCACCCGAATATGAAGATTTGCCCGGATGAGTCTTAACCGGACTTGAAAAGTGGTAATCTTAAGTTTGGAGGACTAGGGGTAAAATGGTATTTTTCAGGATAAGGTTGTATTTTAATTACCCTAAATATTTAATTAATTAATTAATTAATATGGTGGAGGGGCAATTCGGGAAGAGGTTGCCGAATTTAACCCTTTAAGCAAAATCTAGCTCCACCCAGGTTCGAGCCTTGGTGGAAGCAAGGATTAAATTGATTTTTTTATTAAGTGAATTAGTTGAATTAATTATTAATTAAAAAGATTATTTAATTAAGGGAAAATAGATTTTTAATTTTTTAAAAAATGAATAAATAATTAGGAGTCCTAGTTTGACTAAGTATCCACCTAACTCTCCTAATCCTAATCCTCTCATTCTCACGTCTCTCACTCTCATTCTCACATTTTTATCAATAAAAGAACTGAAAATAATAGTTCTTCAGTCTTGAAGAACTTAAACACAAAAACGAAAATCAACAACATTCTTCTAGACGGATTGTGTTTGGCATTTTAGTGATGAGGCAGTGGTGTTGTGGGAATTTGCAGCATTGAAACAAGTGTTGAACGACATTAAGGTATGGGTTTTCTTCTCTTTTGGTCCCTTTCCCAAGAGACCCCTAAGTTCAGTTTTTATTCCAATCCAGAAACTAAGGTTGTTCTCGTTGCATGCCTTTGTCATTAGATCCTTTGAAAGATTCAAAGCATGCATTGGTAATTCTTCTGGTACATAACTTTAGGTCTGGTTGTGATTATGTGTTGAATGAGTATCCAGAAATCGTGTAAGGTGATATACCGTGGTTTCACGGTATTTTTAATGTTTTTTTCTTAAGTTTAGTGTGTGTTCAAAAGTCTTTGTGTATTGATTTTTATGTAAGTTTCCCTTTATTTGCAGGAAACTTGTCTAAAGATGAACGCGGAAGTTTTTGAGCAAGAAATGCGGAAAAGTTACCACCTACGGAGCTTTTGACGGTCCGTCATGCCTGTGACGGTCCATAGGTGGCAGCGTAGTCAAGATGCTGAAGGAAGATGGAGAAGTCTAACCAAGTGTGGGGTTACGAAGTGCATGACGGACCGTCGTAGACATGACGGTCCATCCTGCTAGTTTGTCGTGATGATCAGAGAAGTAGTCCCAGTACCCAAATTCCAAGAGTTTAAGTGTTCTGGAACGGAGACCCTCGACGGACCATCGTGCTTGGAATGGTCCGTCATACCTGCCGTCGAGGGTAATGAAGAGAGCAACAGAAGAGTTTGCAAAGTATGGGACAACGTAGTCCATGACGGCCCGTCATGACCATGACGACCCGTCACGAGGTCCATCGACCAAGTCGCGTTTTGACAGATTTTCAGCAATTAAAGTCCTTGTTTTATTAGGTTTTTGTTTTTTTAATAAATAGTTGTAAAACCTCGTTTTTGGCGTTAGACTCTTGGTTATTAAACACTTTCATGTTAGATTCTTTGTTAGTATATTATTTTGGATATTAGACTTTGGATTGTTACACTTTTCTCTAGAGTTGATTGTTGGTGATTTTGTCGATTAATCAAGTAAATTTATTGATTTTATTCTTTCCCACTGAAGTAAGTGCATGAATTCTTATATTATATATATGAATATTGTGATTATGACTATCGGTAACTAAACTCCATAACTAGGGTTGTGGGAACCATGGGTGAATAATAAGATAAAATCTAAATAAAATAACAATTCTAGAATAGTGCGTTGCATGTATTGATAATTGTTTCGCTTAGAAGTCTTTTTAACGGATGGCCAACGTTAGAACTCACCTTAATCTTACTTGCCGGACAAGGGAGGTAGATGATAGGAAAAGAATTATCAACATAGATTTGGTGTATACTATCTAATAGGCTAGTATTGATAGGTACGAGGTAATAACTTAGTCAAATATCGAATACAATTCTTAATATGAGGTAAAGGTAAGGGTTAGTATAGCAACACACGTAGCCGGACCAAGGTGCGGAGTGAAATTTTCTAGATGTCGAACCAAGGATTTACCAATACATAAGTTATCACTTTGCATGCAAGATACTAGGAATGAATTGTTATAGTAAGGATTATCAAGTTAGGAACCTGTGGGGAACACGTAAACCCTAGATACTTTTATTAATTCATTAAACTCCAAAATTTAAATCTGTTAAGTGTCCACATTAATTTAGTTAGTTATTTTTACTCATTTAGATATAAAAAACACACTTTTATTGTTTTTGTTTTCTATGGAAATAATTGACTAAATAATAGTAATAATAGATTGAAGTTAAGTCTAAACTATTTTCCCCATGGGAACGATCCCAACCTCATTATTTGGGTTCTTTACTTGATACGACCGCTTTACTTCTTATTTGAGAAGTAAGTTTGATCTTATCAAATTTTGGCGCCGCTGCCGGGAAAAGTAGCTTTTAGATTAACTTAAACTTATTATTGTAGTTTAGTCGATATTTTCTTAATTTTACTTTGTTTGTTATTTTTTATTATTGCAGAACTATCTTCCTTGTATGCCAAATACACGGAGAGGAAGAGAACCCTTGTTTCCCTATGATCATGAATTAAAGCGTACACTATGCAACATGAATCGAAACATGGGTATTAATGATGATGATACAAACCAGAACATCCCATTTCTTGTTGATGTTCATGGTCAGTTATTACCCGATGCTACAGGTGAAAACCAAAAGAGGGGAAAAAATCTCGATCCACGTCCTCAAGAATACTATAGAGACTATGACAATATAGAAGACTCCGATGGGACACTTGTCTTGCCCCCTCTACCACCACGACACTACTTTGGGGTAACTAGTAGCCTGATGCAAATGCTCACTGCCAGAGGTTTGTTTTCAGGGCTACCTTATGAGTATCCACATGCCCATATAGCTAGGCTAAGAGTCGTTCCTCTCTCACTGATGCGAGAGGCTGCTATTTTGTTCACTAAGCTCCCTTATAACTCAATTTTCACTTGGAACCAACTAACAGACGTTTTCTTAGCACGTTACTACCCGGTCTCCAAGAAACTAAACCACAAAGACAGATTGAACAACTTTGTGGCACTACCAGGAGAGTCAGTTAGTAGTTCTTGGGATAGATTCACCTCATTTTTTAGAAGCGTCCCCAATCACCGTATAGATGATGAGTAACTGAAGGAATACTTTTATAGGGGACAGGATGATAATAATAAAGTGGTGTTGGACACTATAGCGGGTGGTTCTTATGGGGAGTGTCCTTATGCTGAGATTGCTGAAAAGTTGAGGGAAATCTCCCTTGACAATAAAGCTTTGAGTAATAGGAAGTCAGATACTAGGAGAAATACCTTCGCAGTGCAATCCACTCATAACCCAGCCACAGATTAGATTCGTGAAGAGATGGCTCATATGAGAACTGAGCTTGGGTTTGTATTAAAACATATCAGGGGTGAAGAAAAGATAAACAGTTAACTACTTGCCTAAACCACCAGCACTAAATGATGAATGCTATTATGAGGAAAAATCCTATGCGGTAAATGAAGAGACGGGGAGTTTCCGACCAAGTGCCCAAGGCTCAAATAAGGAAATTGGCGCCAAGGTCAAGGAAACCAACGCCGGATCTATGGTAACTATAATCGTGAGGGTAATTATATCTGAGAGGGAAACTACAACCGCGACAACAACTTCAACAGGGGTAACTATGGTTACAGAAATGATAGGAATGGGCCCTATGTCCCTCCTCAAAATCGTGAAGTTAGTCCTAGGGATGGTGGAGATAGTATGGCGCGAGTTGAGGATATGTTGCACAAAATGATGAGGAGGTTCGATGATAATGATGAGAAAATTAAAGAGTTAAGGAGTGATTTAGCAGGTATTGGGCAGAAAGTTGATAAACATGCAATATCGATTAAGTACATTGAGTTGCAAATGGCCCAACTATCTGCGACTGTGAACGCACGGTAACCGGGAACTCTTCCTAGCAACATTGTCCAAATTTCAAAAAATGATAGACATTGTATGTCAATCACTACTCGTGGTGGTAAGCAAACCATTGACCAACCTATGCTGTCTAATGAGAAAAAGGTGACAAAAGATCCTGATAAAGTGGTAGAGGTTAATGGTGAAGTACAAGATAACACTTGAAAAGAAGCTGAAGTGCCTAAAAAGGTAACTCCCATTCCTAGACCACCACCCCCCCATTTCCTAAAAGATTAGTGGAAAAGACCGAGGATGGTAAATATCGGCGTTTTATAACAATGTTGAAGCAGCTTTCTATCAATGTCCCTTTGGTAGAAGCTATATAACAAATGCCCGGTTATGCAAACTTTATGAAAGATCTGGTTACAAAGAAAAGATCGGTCACTTTTATGGATGATGATAGAATGGAGCATTGTAGTGCTATTGCTACAAGATCTCTGGTACAAAAGAAAGATGATCCGGGTGCGTTCACTATTCCTTATACAATCGGGTTATTACATTTTGCGAAAGCATTATGTGATCTGGGGGCAAGCATAAATCTCGTGCCTTCTCGATTTACTAGAATTTGGGTTTGGGTGATTCAAATCCCACTGCGATGTGGCTACTGATGGACGATCGAACAGTAAAAATTCCTATAGGGATACTCCACGATGTGCTAGTAAAAGTGGAGTCGTTCATATTTCCAGCAGACATTGTTATTCTTGATTGTGAAGTCAATTTCGAAGTGCCCATTATGCTTGGGAGGCCATTCCTTGCTACGGGAAGAGACATAGTAGATATGGAAAAGGGGTAGATGAAATTTCGGTTGAACAATGAGGAAGTGACCTTCAATATTTGTAGGCCCATGAGGCAAAGTGGTAAGCTCCAATCGGTATCTGCTATATAGATAACAACGTTGGTGAGTCATCTGAGACACAAATAGAAGAACGTCTAGGTGAGAAGCATTCGTGGCAGTGATAATGAATTTTGATAAAGATTGCACTGAAGAGTATGAGTGATTAGTCGCGGCTTTTGATCGAGGTGATGTTCGGTTTAAACCGAAGAAATATGAGTTAGACATGAAGAATTGCGAGTCTCCACCGGCGAAACCATCTATAGAGGAGGCTCCAAAGTTAGAACTAAAATCTCTCCCACCTCATCTCATGTATGAAATCTTAGGAAATGGTAACACTTTGCCGGTAATTATTGCATCAGACCTGAATGAACAACAAGTTGAGAGTTTGGTGAAAGTTCTACAAAAGATTCAAAACAGCTATCGGGTGGACTATTGCGGACATTATTGGGATCCCTCCTGGTATTTGTTCTCATAACATGCCCGATCATAAGCCAAGTATTGAGCACTAGAGACTCTTAAATCCACCTATGCAAGAGGTCATGAAGAAGGAACTCATTAAGTGGTTGAATGCCGGAGTAATCTATCCAATCGTTGATAGTAGTTGGGTATGCCCTGTTAAGTGTGTACCTAAGAAGGGGGGAATGAATGTGGTACCCAATGAGAAAAATGAACTTGTTCCAATGAGACCGTAACTAGATGGAGGGTGTGTATGAATTACCGCAAATTAAATGCATGGACTGAAAAAGACCATTTTCCTATACCTTTTATGGCTCAAATGTTGGATAGACTTGCCGGAAAAGGGTGGTACTGTTTTCTTGATGGATATTCAGGGTATAATCAGATATCTATTGCACTAGAAGATCAAGAGAAAACCACTTTTACTTGTCCATATGGGACCTTTGCGTTCAACTGAATGTCGTTTGGGTTGTGCAATGCACCCGCCACATTTCAGAGATGTATGATATCGATATTGTTCGACATGGTGGAAGATGCTATAGAAGTTTTTATGGATAATTTTTTTGTGGTTGGTGATTCATTCGAGAGGTGTTTGAACAATTTATCTGAGGTCCTTAAGAGATGTGAAGACTGCAAGTTAGTACTAAATTGGGGAAAATGCCACTTCATGGTGAAAGAAGGTATTGTATTGGGTCATCGCATTTCAGAAAGGGGCATAGAGGTTGATCGAGCTAAATTCGAGGTAATAGAGAGACTTCCCCCACCTATCTCTGTAAAAGGTGTGAGAAGATTTCTTGGGCATGCATGTTTTTACCGGAGATTCATCAACGATTTTTCAAAAATTGCACATTGGTTGTGCAAACTGCTGGAGAAAGATTGTAAATTTTATTTTGATGAATCCTGTCATAAAGCATTCGGCGAGCTAAAAGAAAAATTGGTGTCTTCACCCATCATTATTTCTCCGGATTGGAACATTCAATTTGAGGTGATGTGCGATGCTAGTGGGGTTGCTCTTGGTGTAGTATTGGTATAAACAAGAAACAAAATCCTTCACCCCAATTACTATTCTAGTAAAGTCCTAAAGGAAGCTCAGAAGAACTACACAGTGATTGAGCAAGAACTCCTTGCAGTAGTCTTTGCTTATGAAAAATTTTGCTCCTATTTGCTAGGTACTAGAGTTATAGTGCATACTGACCATTAAGCATTTAGATATTTTATGGCAAATAAGGATGCAAAACCGAGGTTTATTCGTTGGGTATTACTCCTAAAAGAATTTGACTTTGAAGTGAGGGATGGAAAAGGGACAAAAAATCAAGTTGTCGGTCACTTGTCCCATCTAGAATATCAAGCTATAAGAGAGTCCGGGGATAAGACTGATATTTATGATACTTTCCCCGATGAGCATGTATTATCTGCCTCAGAAGACTTGATTCCATGGTTCACAGATTTTGCGAACTATCTGGCTAGTGATATTATTCCATCGGACTTGTCCTTTCAACAAAGAAAAAAGTTCATATAAGATGTGAAGAATTTCTTTTGGAATGAACCATACTTATATAGGAGTTTTTCCGATGGGCTTATTCGGCGTTGTGTACCAAGTGAGATGTTGAGTGTTTTGGAGGCATGCCATTCCTCACCCGTTGGTGCATATCATAGTGTTATTCGAACCGCTCATAAGATATTACAATGTGGTTACTATTGGCCAACTCTTCATCAAGATGCTCATGAGTTTGCTAAAGAATGTGATAAATGCCAAAAAGATGGCGGCGTTTCAAGAAAACAAGAGCTCCATGTAAACCAATTCTTGTGATTGAGTTATTTGATGTTTGGGGTATTGACTTTATGGGTCCTTTTGTGAGTTCTCATGGAATGAAGTATATTTTAGTAGCGGTTGATTATGTATCTAAATGGGTGGAAGCTATCGCCCTCGCAAACAATGAAGGGAAAAATGTCACTGCGTTCTTAAAAATGAATATATTCTCTCGTTTTGGCACCCCAAGGGCAATTATTAGTGATGTGGGCTCCCACTTTTGCAACAGATTGTTCAATGGATTATTGGAGAAATATGGGGTTCGCCATAATTGGCCACTCCTTACCACCCTGAAACTAGTGGGCAAGTTGAAGTGTCAAATAGGGAGATCAAACATATATTGTCAAAAACAGTAAACGCTAGTAGAACAGATTGGTCAAGGAGTCTTGATGATGCTCTTTTGGCCTACCGGACAGCGTATAAGACTCCCATAGGCTTGTCCCCATACCAACTTGTATATGGGAAAGCTTGTCATCTTCCGGTTGAATTAGAGCATAAAGCCATGTGGGCTATGAAGAAGTTGAAAATTGATTAGAACAAAGCTGCAGAACAATGGTTAAATGGGTTGAATGAACTCGATGAATTTCGCCTGGAAGCTTATGAATGCTAAGCCCTCTACAAAGAAAATATAAAGAAGTACCATGACCTAAAAATTAAAAACGACAGTTTATGGTTGGGGATTTTGTGCTTTTATTCAATTCTAGGTTGCGCTTGTTTCCGGGCAAGCTCAAGTCCAAATGGATTGGTCCTTACTTGGTTACCCAACTATTCCCTCACGAAGTAGTTGAGTTGGAAACTAAGGAGGGTGTGTGGTTCAAGGTGAATAGACAACGCATAAAAATCTATTTTGGTCATGCTGAATCGGCGAATGAAGTGATCGAGGCATACTATCTTGATGAAGTCTGAGTAATCAAGTGTCCTCAGTCGTGCCACAACGTTAAATCAGGCGCTGGTTGGGATGCAACCCAACAATTATAGTTTTTCTTTCTAGTAATGGTAGCATTCTGTACAAATGGGTTTTTAAAGTTGCAGGAACATCACCAGGAAATTCTGCACAAAGTCACTCTGTAACAGTCACTGAATGACACATCGACGAACAGTCACGCACGCGACGGACCGTCGCATGAGTCCGTCGTGCCAGGTGCGTCTGTCATTTATTTTCAAAACTAGTAAACACGTGACAGAACCAATGACGGACAATCGCTGGAGGACTCGTTGCGACATTAATAAGCGTTCCCGACCCGACCCGGTTGGGGTAATTTAAAAAATTGGCAACCTTTAAAAAACCCCACCCCTTCATTTCACCCATTTCCTTCCCTCTTTCTCGCATTTTCCCTCCCTTTTGAACTTCAAACTTCACATCCCCCTTCTCTATCAACCGATCGTTTCCCCAAATTCCCTAATTCCGGATATCTCCTTTCTACTGGTCGGAGTCTGCTGTTGTGATTCTCTTCTTGATCACCAAGTACCTTCCTCGCTTGTTTTTCTCAAATTCTCAGGTATGTGTCTCTGATTTCTGTCCATTTCGATTGCATTTTTGTTTCTTTTAATTCGTATTAGCCTATTTCTTTTTGGTGGGTCTTCATGCTTTGATCAAATTTTGTCCGACCTAGGTTAAGAATCCTTAAATTGAATTGTTGAAACTCTAGAAATAGGTGCTTTAGCATTCCTAGTTTGCTAGGTATTTGGGTTAGACATATGTACGTTAACACTAAAGATTCCATTTGAGTCATTGGGGATGATTGTGGCAACCCCAGTTCTGTCACTGCATGACAGAACAAGACCCTGATGACAGACCGTCTTACCCACGACGGACCGTCATAGGGTCCATTCCAACCCCCTAACACCTTGCTGTCAAATTTTCTTCAAGTGTCCACCAACGGACACCTGCGATGGACCGTCTTGCAAAAACGTTCAGGTTGTTAGAGACCCTATTCCTAAGGGTCTCCCACTTTTTCTAAGTGTCCTCTTACGGACATCTACGACAGACCGTCATACCCTCGACGGTCTGTCCTGCACAACTGTCATGGTTGTTAGAGACCCTTGTCCTTAGGTTCTCCCACTTTTTCTAAGTCTCCTCTGACGGACAGAAACGACGGACCATCACACCCTCGACGGTCCGTCCTGCACAACTGTTGTGACGGACAGAGACCCCTCTCCTAAGGGTCTCCACGACGGACATCGACGACGGACCGTCATTGTCACAACGGTCCGTCCTGCTTATCCATCATTTTTGTTAGAGACTTTCCTTCAGGGGTCTCCACATCACCAGTTGAAGTAAGACATGAAGGATCCCATGACGGGCCGTCATACTCATAATGAGTCGTCACATGGTCCATCGTGTTTCACTATTACTGCAGAAAAGTCATTACAGCTTAGCTCTTATATTTATTTTGTGTCGTTTTTGCTCGTCTTGTTTGCTTCTTCTCGTACTAATATTGATTCTTTACAAGTACTATCTCTTATGGAACCAAAACAAGATCGAGTTTACGCACGTGGGCGATTAAAAGTCTGTCACCCCGTCTGCCCGCCTGGTCATTGGCTATAATGATGAGCGTGACCCCGAGTACATGCCCCCAGGCATTGTCACTCCATCACGAGCTGCACGTGCTACCACAGTTACGCCCAAAAAGGTGGCGTTCGGCGTAGTAACTGCCTCCCAGTCTGTTAAGGAGCGCACACTGACCGGCGCAGCTTCAGGGTCAGCTACTCATGAAGAAGGAGTGTCTGGCTCCTTAGGAGTTTCATGGTCGAAGGAAGCCTTCGGGTCTGCTGAAGTCCCTGCACCCGCCACAGCTGCACAGTCTGCCTCGTCTGATGAGGCTGACAGTTCTGATTCCACTTCTAGCTCAGCGACTCGTGCTCTCATCTTAGTTGCCGACCAGCCCAACCACTAGTGTGTCGACGGGCAGTATCAAGTTTATTCAGATGCAAAGTTTCTAAATGATAAAGGATTCATGATGCGGACCCTTACATTTGAGAGGCGGGTCCTTACGAGAAGTCTCCCTACTATGCTAGAGATCAACAATCTCTTCGCTAGACATCGAATGGAGTGGACAACGCGTTCTTTGGGCCGTTATAGTGAAGAGTTGGTCCAAAGAGTTCTACGCCTCATACGTGGCTACTCTCAGATCACAGATTGATAGGCGGGCTGCCCCCACCAAATAGGCCCCACTTGAGCATGTCCGAGTACGTGGCATTTAGGTCGATATCTACCGGATCCCTCTCACCACCTAGTTCGACTACCGGTGGCAAATTGTCAAAGATGGCCAATTCTTGCATGAGCCATCGCTGAGAGATACCACAAAGAGGTGAATAGCCCTGCACTTGTCTATTGATGGAAAGGGTGCCGACTGGGTAACAGAGCCGAAGGGAGCCATCAAGAAGGCTAAGTTGACCTTCACGGCTATGTTCTTATGGTTGATTGTCTGCCACTACCTTTCCCCCACAGCCAGTGATAATATAGTCACATGGGCTCGTGCATTTCTGATGGTGGCGATGATACTAGATTTTGAGGTGGACTTCGCTTGGCTTCTACAGGCGGTCATGCACGAGAGGGATTTCAAGGTCACAACTACTTACCCTTTTCCGTGCATGATATTTTCCCTATGCAGGTCCGCAGGTGTGCCTATCTGGCACATTGATCAGCTCAAGAATCCGCTATGCACTGTTGATATCGGCCTCATCAGGGATGAGGCCAGTGAGTTGGCTCCACGCAGAGGGTCCCGTTCAGAGTTGCCTCCATTTGGTGAAAATCTGGTATCATAGGCTCGCACGGCAACGCAGGCTACTTCTGAAACCACTGACACTACCCCGGTCGAGTCTATCCCGAGTAGTAGCACGTTCCCGAGATCCTATCGCTCAACCCCTTTCCCCCACTCTGGTCCCGCTTGTTAGGGTCCAAAAACTAGAGGCACATATGGCTACACTTTTGCATCACATCAAGACTTGGATGTAGAGGTCTATTGCTGAGGAAGAAGAGCACTTGGAGCAGAAAACAGTCAAGCACACATAGTAGAAGATCGGTGAGGTTCATTAGCGCTTGGACGCTTTTGAGTTGCGGGTTCTAGCCCGGCCAGCCCCTTTAGTTGACGGGTCGACCCTTCAGGTTGCGGTCGAGATTCTTCGAGCGTACATTGATATGATCCTAGAGGCTAGGGTTCCTGAGTCTTAGGCCCCTTCTGCAGAGCCTTCTGAGGACACAGTGATGGCAGCCTTATTCGCCACTTCAGATATTCCACCACCTCCCCCTCGAGAGCATGCCAAGAGGCGTAAGGATCGAGAGGAGGATGAGGCTAGATGATGGAAGAAGGAGCGTCGTGAGATGGAGGCTGCAACGAGATCCTCGCTTGCTGATGAGGAGGCGCGTCGGATCAGGGCTGTAGAGTCAGCTGCTAGGGCATCTAGCTCTAGAGATGTGGCAATTACGGGAGGCACTGCTGATAGTGTTGTTGCTGATAAGGACACTACTAAGGGTGTCCAGACTACAGAGGTAGTGGGTTATGGGGAACCGGACCCACCAGCTTGCTGATCGTCGGCGCTTTGTTCCCCAGGTTTGCTTCACCTACCACTCTCGTATTTCACTTTTTTTATGCATTGGGAACAATTGCATGCCTTTTTGTTGGGGGTTGGGTAAATGGAAAGTGAGTGCTAGGGTGAACTTTGAGTAGCCCAATTCACTATTCTCTTTTGTGGTTTTCATGCTTGTGTTCTTTTTCCCACTGATTATTCTTATTGTTGAATCGGCATGTCTAAATCTTGTTTACATAGTTTAACTCTGAAGCATGATGGCTAAAATGATATCCTCATGAAATGAAAATGATTCATGACTAGGCATAGTAATTGATAAAGTGTGGCTCTAACTATGACATAGAGATATACCACCTCATGACCTTAAGTCTAAAATTTGAACTAGGTGTCTCATAATCTGGTTGAGTAACGAGATGTCAAGTGAGTGTGAGGAAGATTTGAATATTCCACTATTTGTACTGAGCTAGAACTTTCCTGGTTAGTCCTAGTAAAAGTAAGTTGTAATAGACAATTAGCAAAGGATCATAGGCCCTTGTTCAATATAGCCCATTTTTAGCCTAAATAAAAAAACCAAATAAAATTAATCCTTCTTTGATCCAAATCATTTGAGCTTAAACTAGATAGTTCTTTTTCACCCCAATTGATCTTTTCTGGGAATAATGTGTTGGCCCTGGTCCCTCCATGGACATGTGCACCTCAGCTTATGCCAAAAGCATAAGTTGAGGGTGGCTAATGCAGTAAACAACCTTTTTATGGCCGTGACACAACTTTGGGTATTGTGTACTTTGACTCATGGCAAAGCCATGAGTTGAGGGTGGCTATTATGAGGAATGCTTTGGAAAGTGGGGTTGAAAGAACAAAAGTAAAGTGACTCAAGAGTCAGTTGAAAGAAAAGTGAAATAATAATAATAAAAAAAATAAATACAATAAATGCAAGCAAGGAGAGAAGAGAGTCACTTACACAAATGGAGAAAGAGGGGGAAATATCAAGGTAAAAGAATATGAGAAATTAGGTGCAATAAAATGATGAGAAGAGGTATGTTTAGCCGATATGTCAAGGAGGGCAAAAAGTTACTTAAGTATACCTTAATATACCCTACCTGACCCTGAGCCTATGTTACAAGCTATGAAAGTCCTATCGTGATCCTAAGAGTTGTATAGCGAACTTAAAGCAGTGAAAATAAGGGCAAGCTTATGGCAATATGTATGAATGAGTTGTGAATTTTATCTGAGAGTGAGTTTTGAAAAGTAATCTTTATACTTAAACTGAAATCATTGTGTGAAAAATGAGGATGTTGTTTGAAAGTGAGGACACTAGTTGCAATACCGAAAATATTAGCTCCTCGGTGAGGAATTGAAGAGGATAGGTGTCAGTGTGTGGTGAGTCTGTGTCATGGTATGATTACACATAATTCAAGCCTAATAGTGATAACATTCATAAATATAATGAGACTGATTGGGATTGATAGCCAAATGATTGCGAAAGATAAAACATGGATACTATTGTACAAATATTTTGAAGTGAGTCATAGTGCGTCGCTTGAGGACAAACAAGGAATTGAAGTTGAGGGTGTTGATACACCATGGTTTCACGTTATTTTTAATGTTTTTTTCTTAATTTAGTGTGTGTCCAAAATCCTTTGTGTATTGATTTTTATGTAACTTTCCCTTTATTTGCAGGAAATCTGTCTAAAGATGAACGTGGAAGCTTTTGAGCAAGAAATGATGAAAAGTTACCACCTACGGAGCTTGTGACGGTCCGTAGGTGGCAGCGTAGTGAAGCTGCTGAAGGAAGAAGGGGATGTCTGACCAAGTGTGAGGTTACGAAGTGCATGATGGACCGTCGTAGCCATGACGGTCCGTCCTGCTAGTTCGTCGTGATGATCAGAGAAGTAGCCCCATTACCCAAATTCCAAGAGTTTAAGTGTTATGGAACGGAGACCCTCGACGGACCATCGTGCTTGGAACGGTCCGTCATACCTATCGTCGAGGGTAATGAAGAGAGCAGCAGAAGAGTTTGCAAAGTATGGCACAACATAGTCCATGACGGCCCGTCACGAGGTCTGTCAACCCTGCCACGTTTTCACAGATATTCAGCAATTAGAGTCCTTCTTTTATTAGGTTTTTGTTTTTTATAAATAGTTCTAAAAACCTCGTTTTTGGGGTTAGACTCTTGGTTATTAAACACTTTCATGTTAGATTCTTTGTTAGTAGATTATTTAGGATATTAGACTTTGGATTGTTACACTTTTCTCTGGAGTTGATTGTTGGTGATTTTGTCGATTAATCAAATAAATTTCTTGATTTTATTCTTTCTCATTGAAGTAAGTGCCTGAATTCTTATATTATATATATGAATATTGTGATTATGAATATGGGTAACTGAACTCCATAACTAGGGTGTTGGGAACCATGGGTTAATAATAAGATATAATCTAAATAAAATAACCATTCTAGAATAGTGTCTTGCATGTATTGATAATTCTTTCGCTTAGAAGTCTTTTTAACGGATGGACAACGTTAGAACTCGCCTTAATGCTACTTGCCGAACCAAGGAGGTAGATAATAGGAAAAGAATTATCAACATAGATTTAATGTATACTGTCTAATAGGCTAGTATTGATTGGTAAGAGGTAGTAACTTAGTCAAATATCTAATACAATGCTTAATATGAGGTAAAGGTAAGGGTTAGTGTCGCAACACACGTAGCTGGATCAAGGTGCGGAGTGAAATTTTCTAGATGCCGGACCAAGGATTTATAAATACATATGTAATCACTTTGCATGCAAGATATTAGGAAAGAATTGTTATAGTTAAAATTATCAAGTTAGGAACATGTGGGGAACACGTAAACCCTAGTTACTTTTATTAATTGATTAAACTCCAACATTTGAAAATGTTAGGTTTCCACTTTAATTTAGTTAGTTATTTTTACTCATTTAGAAATAAAAAAAACCCTTTTGTTGTTTTTGTTTTCTGAGGAAATAATTGACTAAATAATAGTAATAATAGATTGAAGTTAAGTATGAACTATTTTCCTCGTGGGAACGATCCCAACCTCATTCGTTGGGTTCTTTACTTGATACGACCGCTTTACTTCTTATTAGAGAAGTAAGTTTGAGCATATCATAAGGGATAAAAAAATTCCGGAAAAGTGTATTAAGTTGGCTGTTTTGAGCATGTGTGTGCTGTAAATTTACTATGTTTGCCGCCTTAAATTTGTACGTTTAAAATGTCGTGTTTCACGTGTATAAAAATCTTAATGTGTGATGTTCATATAAGGATAGTCTGGATGAATAAATGTCACCCAAAACACTCCAAAATACAACGTAAAAGAATGAGAGAAAGATGGATTTGGAAGAGGCCAAATTTCCAGCTTTCTAGACATGTTGGTCTCGGCCTATATTTTAGAGTTGGAGCTATGTTTTTTAATTTTATTTAAAATGTAAGGTCATATGGGATTGAACCCAAGACCTCACCAAATGCAAATTACATAAAAATTTAATGAGAAAAACTAAATAAAAATAAATGTGGTGAGTGGGGATGGAACCCACAACCTCTTGAGTAGATGAGAGAGTTCGGAGAAAAAAAATAAAGGAGAAAAATAAATGTGGTGAGTGGGGATTGAACCCACAATCTCTTGTATAGATGATAGAGTTAGGAGAAAAATAAATGTGGTGAGTGGGGATTGAACCCACAACCTCTTGAATAGATGAAAGACTTAGGAGAAAAATAAAGGAGAAAAATAAATGTAGTGAGTGGGGATTGAACCCACAACCTCTTGAATAGATTAGAGAGTTAGGAGAAAAAATAAAGAAGAGGAATAAATGTGGTGAGTGGGGATTGAAACCACAACCTCTTGAATAGATGAGAGAGTTAAGAGAAAAATAAACGATAACAATAAATGTTGTGAGTGGGGATTGAACCCACAACCTCTTGCATAAGTGAGAAAAGTAAGAGATAAATTAAGAGAACAAGAAAGAGCTTGTGGG
The DNA here is from genome assembly GCF_001406875.1 of Solanum pennellii. Classification (NCBI taxonomy): domain Eukaryota; kingdom Viridiplantae; phylum Streptophyta; class Magnoliopsida; order Solanales; family Solanaceae; genus Solanum; species Solanum pennellii. Next base: position 15,298,416 of record NC_028638.1, on the reverse strand, counting down.
GGATTGATCCCACAAATTCCTTGATTTAAACGAAAAAGGAGTGGAGAAAAAGAAAGGAAATATTATGGGGTTGATGGCGATCGAGCTAGGGTCCCCCAAATCTGAAAAATGCAATTATCAAGTTTAAATTAAGATTAAGTGTTGTCCAAGGGATTCAAAATCGGGTTCCCTTGCCCAATTCCGTATTGACACATAATTCATACGTAATTTAATATTTAATGAATTCTACCTCTAAATATCGAAATCAATATCTTGACATATCTAAAAGATTCATAAGTCTTGTACCACATAACCTTGGGTAAACATGAATCACATAGAAACACTATGAATGAATCCTAATGGCTTGTATGTGTGGACTCATAAGTTTAGCATAAATTTAGAAGTGAGTGAGCCTAAGATTTATGTCATAAAATGATATAACCCTAGAAGGGTTAAATAAGAGTATGAGACACACTAAATGGCTTAGTGCATTGGCATATGATGAAATGAACATTCACGTGAAGGGGTGAGTGATTATGAAAAACAAAAGTGTTAAATTTAATGAATGAGGTTACATTATGATAAGAGGCTAATGTGAAATATGACAACAATCTCAAATGAGCCTAAGTAAATGTTACCAAAACGTACTCATCTATGAGAGTGTAAGTTAATGAACAGACCGGTCTCTATGAACACTCTAATGAAAGTATTAAAGTTGATGCATACTTAATACTAATGATGATATGAGAAATCATCTAGTGAGCTATTATGTACTCATGCCAGAAGCCAGCTTCCATGATGTATGAGTTGAATGTAATGGAACTTTATACTGAGCACCGATATGCTAGCTATGAGCGGTGAGGCCTTCCTTCGGGAATGGCAGACATTCACGTAACTCTCCTTAGACGAGAGTGTCCGGCACGCCGAGTATAGGTCTCTTTATTTCTCCTAGTCTTAGAACCTTTACTTCCAATATAGGGACCTAGTAGGGTTCGATTCCCTATATACACTAGCATGTTTTGGTTCACTTTGGTCGGTGATTCCACCACTTTTTGGTGTGGGGATTACACACTGGATTTCATGATGCTCTAATGATCTATGTCAGTTAAGGTTAAAGTTCCCAAAGAAAGAATGAGGCCAGCCTCAACAAATGCACATAATGAAATGAACGTTAACAAAGGTGTTAGGATAGAATAATTAAGAGGTTATCTAGACTTAAGTAATCACACTAGGTTATTCTTAGTCATTGCACAGCGAACCCGATTAGAGTATTAAACTACATCCTAGGTATGATTGGTGGCTGCACTAGTATATAAAAGAAAAAAAATGAAGTACGTATGATTAAATGAAGCAGACTCTTTGTGTTTTAAAGCAGGCTCCCTATTTGAGGTCTCATATGTTAAGCCCTCATTTTGGAAAGTTCTAATGTCAAGTCTGTGATTCGAAGATCTCATGGCATATGAAAGAATGATGTGAGCTACGTGATATGATATGTGCAACACGTTATGTGCTGCTTCCAAAATGATAAGTATTAAGATGCATGTTACTCTCATGGAATGACTTTCCTAATCCAAATTTGTCAAGTCAACTGACTTGACTTTCCATAAATCATGTTGTTAGGAAAAAGCTATTCTTACTCATGCATGTCCTTGGTGTGTGCTTGCATATACCCACAGTTAGTACGAGTGTGTAATAATCCCATACAATATCTACTTTTAGGTAAAGGCACAGGTGGACGTTAGAGCTTACAGTACGACGTTGCAGCTATCCGGACCTGGAGCATTCATCCGGATTTGTTAGGCCCTCATGATTTCGAGGATGCTTACCCATTAAGTTCTATTTTAGATACAGGTTTGAGTTAGTAGAGTATGTTCCACTAGCGTTTCTTTCTCATCATATTTCAGATATTGTATTGGTGCCATTTTGGCAAGTAACACTTAATGTAGTATAGAACTATTTCTTTCAATTGATGATCTTAATATTAGATGGTTGATCGTGAACTTTTATATGTTTAAGTAGAATGTCTTAAATGAATGTTAAGTAACAAAAAGTTCAAATTTTCTGCTAAAATTAACCAAGATGAAGTAACGATGACGTATGTAGGCTTGTCTGCAACCTCTGAGAGGTCAACAACGCCGGTCTAGTCTGGGGTCTAGACTCCGGTCATGAAAAATTTTGTATCAGAGCCCTAGGTTATGTTCCGAGGATAATAAGTTCACATCAACCACATTGAGTAGTTTCTAAGTCATGTAGTGAAGTGCACCACTATCCTGAATGAGAGACTGCATGAGGCATCGGAAAAATTCGGTTCTTCTGATCTTATCGTGCCATCTTTAATATCTTATTTATTGGTGGTAAGAGCGTATCTAAAATTAAATCTTGAGATTCAAATAGATGAATACAAGGAGAAACGCAGGCGGAGAGATTGGAGGAGCAGCTGCTGGGGTAAATTAAGTTCCTCCTAGGCTCCAGCTGCTGGAATGGAGATGTTTTTTAACCCAACTGTGTTGAGAGATGGAGAAGTGAGGACAACATTTGTAGAGATGGCCCACGCCATCACTTAACAATCTCAGGCTATGACAGCCCAGGCGGAGCAACAACGTGTTCCCAGGGAGAACCCATTTACCAGCAACATGGCTAACAGGTTAAGGGACTTCATGAGGATGAATCCTAACATTTATGCTGCATCTAAGATTGATGACGATCTCGAGGAGAAGTGTAGGGAAGCTATGTTGCATGATAGCATGGACCTTTCCAGTCTTATGGTACATGTCCAACAAGTGAAAAAAATAGCAGGAAGAGGAAGCACACTAGTAAAGGGAACAGGTCAAGGCAAGATAAGGAGAATTTTTCAAGGAAGAGTAAAACTGAAATCGGAGATAAGCCCAGGATGATAAAGGGACTCTCCCACCAATGGGAGTCAAGTTCGTCCAAGGGTTGGTGTGAGAGTGATTCCGAGCCTCAGGAGAGGCCACCTTTATAGTAAGTGTGGCAAACTTCATGGAGGGGAGTGCATGAGGGACTCTAACGCTTATTACAGCTGTAGCAAAACAAGTCACATGATGAAGAATTGTTCGTATATAGAGGTTGAGAAAAAGGAAAGGAGAAAGTTTATCAGAATGGTCCAAGTGAAGAGGCTCCAAGGAGGAAACGATTCTTCACACTAAAGTCTAGGGGCGTAGGGGAAGACACCCTAGTGATGTCTCAGGTGCGTAGCATAAATTAGTTTTTCATGTGTATGGCTTAATGCACTAGTATGAAGTTAATATGTTGGAGTCATCATGTTGGTTGCTGACATATGTGAATTATGTGTTTATTTATGTTGTATGCTTTGATGAGACTAGTTTAGGAAAGAGTTCCTTTAGTCTATTAATGTGAAGCTGCTAGTAGGTTTCAAGGATGTGCACCAACCTACTTGTATATGAATTAGATATTAATCAACAAAAACCATTGAATAGTTTAGGTATGAATTTTCTCCATGAGTGTTATGCTACCATAGACTACCAAACCAGGGTAATGAGGTTTTAGTTGCCAAATGAGATATGGTATAAATGAACAGGGCATGGATCAATCAAAAAAAGACAGATAATTTCAAATCTTAAGTCCAAAAAGATGTTATCTAAGTGGTTAGATATACTCCTCCTAAGGCTGGTTTTGTTTAAGAAACTCTTTGTTTTAGTGAAATAGTGGACTTTGTGATTTAAGTACAAGATCGTATTTTTAATAATTGCACTATATGAGTTAAAATAAATTGATGTTTGCATATCATGTTGCTGTTTTGTATAGCATGGACATTTTTTTTTGTGTTTCATGAGTTATGAGGTGCATCAAGTTAAGTGCGATTGATAAGGAAGTTCCTCAATCTCAAATATGAAAATTCAGATAAGCTTGAGTAATATGCATTCTCCAGAGTAAGTGTGAAATAGAAATTCACAAAGAGTAAAGTCTCAAGTATGTTAAGATATTTTCAAAAATCACCCTCTTTATTTTAAAATGATGTGTAGTGTCATTCGGAGATGAATGTTTCTAAGGGGGGGAGATAACGTAACAACCCTAAAAATGACTATGCTAAGTAATGTCTAACGTATCTAGAATGCCTAGATTAGAACGGGTTCACACGGATCGATACGCGTAGAACCAGACCTCTGAACCTCTGGAACAGCCAAGCCAACTAAATTGGTTAGTTAGTTGAGCTAGGAAATGTTGGGTCCAGCCGCGTAGGACACCCGAATATAAAGATTTACCCAGATGAGTCTTAACCAGATTTAAAAAGGGGTAATCTTAAGTTTGGAGGGTCAAGGGGTAAAATGGTCTTTTCCAGGATAAGGTTAGTATTGTTATAACCTAAATATTTAATCAATCAATTAATTAATATGGTGGAGGAGCAATTCGGGTAGAGGTTGCCGAATTTTACCCTTTAAACAAAATATAACTCCACCAATGTTCGAGCCTTGGCGGAATCAAGAATTAAGTTGATATATTTTTATTAAGTGAATTAGTTGATTTAATTGATTTATAAAAAGCTGATTTATGTAATGGAAAAATCAGATTTTTAATTAAAAAATAATAATAAATAATGAGGAGACCTAGTTTGACTAAGTCTCCACCAAACTCTCCTAATCCTAATCCTCTTATTCTCACTTCTCTCACTCTCATTCTCACGTTTTGTATCAGTAAAAGAACTGAAAATATTAGTTCTTCACTCTTATAGAACTTACACACAAAAACTCAAACGAGAAGCTAAGCTAAAAATGAAAATCAACAACATTCTTCACGACAGATTGTGTTTGGGATTTTGGCGATGAGGCAGTGGTGTTGTGGGAATTGGCAGCATTGAAAAAGTGTTGAATGACATTAAGGTATGGGTTTTCTTCTCTCTTGGTCGCTTTCCAAAAAGACCCCTAAATTCAGTTTAAATTACAATTGAGAAATTAAGGTTGTCCCCGTTGCATGATCATGTAATTAGATCCTTTAAAACATTCAAAGCATGCGTTGGTATGTCTTCAGGTAGATAATTTTAGGTATGGTTGTGATAATGTGTTGAATAAGTATCTTAAAATCATATAAGGGATGAAAAATATATTCTGGAAAAGTGTATTAAGTTTGCAGTTTTGAGCATGTCTGTGCTGTAAATTTACTATGTTTGCTGCCTGAAATTTGTATGTTAAAAATGTTGTGTTTCACGTGTATAATTTTTTTAAAAGAGTGATGTTCATATAAGGTTAGTGTGGCTGAATAAATGTTACCCAAAACACTCCAAGAATCAATGTAAAATACTGAGAGAAAGATGGATTTGGAAATACCAAATTTCCAGAATGCTGGAAATGTTGGTCTCGATCAATATTTTTTTATAGAGCTGTGTTTTAAAATTTATTTTAAAATATGATATCAGTGGGGATTGAACCCAAGACCTCACCAAATGCAAATTACATACATGAGAAAAACGAAAGAAACTTAAATGTTGTGAGTGTGTATGGAACCCACAACCTTTTGAATAGATGAGAGAGTAGGAGAAAAATAAAGGAGAAAAATAAATGTGGTGAGTGGGGATTGAACCCACAATCTCTTTAATAGATGACAGAGTTAGGAGAAAAATAAATGTGGTGAGTGGGGATTGAACGCACAACCTCTTCAATAGATGAGAGAGTTAGGTGAAAAATAAATGAGAAAAGTGAATGTGGTAGGTGGGGATTGAACCCATAACCTCTTGAATAGATTAGAGAGTTAGGAGAAAAATTAAAGAAGAAAAATAAATGCGGTGAGTGGGGATTGAACCCACAACCTCTTGAATAGATGAGAGAGTTATGAGAAAAATAAATAAGAAAAATAAATGTGGTGAGTGGGGATTGAACCCACAACCTCTTGCATAGGTGAGAAAATTAAGACAAATAGATGGAGCTTATGGGGTATTAATCCCACAACCTCCTTGACTTAAATGAAAAAGGATAGGAGTAACAAAAAGGAAATATTATGGGGTTGATAGGGATCGAACTAGGGTCACCCAAATTTGAAAAGTGCAATTATCAAGTTTATATTAAGATTAAGTGTTCTCCAAGGGATTTAAAATCGGGTTCCCTTGACCAATTCCGTATTGACACATAAGTCATACGTAAGTAATAATTTAATGAATGCGGCCTCTAAAGATCGAAATCAATATCTTGGCATATCTACACGTTGTATAAGTCTTGTACCACATAATCTTTGGTAAACATGCATCAATTAGACATACTATGAATAAAGCCTCATCTCTTGTATGTGTGGACTCATAAGTCTAGCATATATTTAAAAGTAAGTGAGCTAAAAATGTATGTGACAAAATGATATAACCTAAAAGGGTTAAATAAGAGTGTGAAACACACTAAATGACCAAGTACATTGGCATATGATGAAATGAACATTCACGTGAAAGGGTGACTAATTATGAATAACAAATGTTTTAAAGTTAATGAATGAGATGACAGTATGATAAGAGGCTAATGTGAAAGATGAGAGCAATCTCAAATGAGCCTAAGTAAATGTTATAAAAACATACTCATCTTTGAGAGTGTAAAGTTAATGAAGAGACCAGTCTCTATGAACACTATAATGAAAGTATTGAAGTTAATGCATACTTAATACTAATGATGAGATGAGAAATCATCTAATCAGCTATGATGTCCTCATGCTAGAAGCCAGCTTCCATGATGTATGAGTGTGATGTAATGGAATTTTATACTGAGCGCTGATAGGCTAGCTATGAGCGGTGATGCCTTCCTTTGGGAAGGGCGGAGGTTCACGTAACTCTCATAACAGGAGACTGTCTGGCATGCCGGGTATGGGTCTCCTTATATCTCCTAGATTTCGAACCTATATTGCCAATATAGGGATCTAGCTGGGTTCAATTCCCTATATATGCTTGCATGTTTTGGTTCACTTTGGCCGGTGATTCCACCACTTTTTTGTGTGGGGATTGTACACTGGATTTCATGATGCTCAAATGATCTATGTCGGTTAAGGTTAAAGTTCCCAAAGAAAGAATGAGGCCAACCTCCACGAATGCACATAATGAAATGAACGATATCAAAGGTGTTAGGATAGGATAATTAAGAGGTGAGCTAGACTTAAATAATGATACTAGGTTATTCTAGGTCATTGCACAGCAAACCTTATTAGAGTCTTAAACTACATCCTAGGTTTACTGGTGGTTGCACTAGAATATGAAAGAATGAAATAAAGTGCGTATGAATAAATGAAGCAGACTCTGTGTTTGTTAAAGAAGGATCCCTAGTTGAGGTCCCATATGTTGAGATCTCATTTTTGGAAGTCCTAATGTCAAGTCCGTGATTCGACGGTCTCGTGGCATATGAAAGAATGGTGTGAACTACATGATATGGTATGTGCAACACGTTATGTGCTGCTTCCAAAATGATAAGTATGACGATGCATGTTACTCTTATGGCATGACTTTCCTAATCTAAATTTGGCAAATCCACTGACTTTCCTTATTCAAATTGAGCAAATCCACTAACTTGACTTTCCATAAATCATGTTGTTAGGAAAGAGCTATTCTTACTCATGCACGTCCTTGGTGTGTGCTTGCATATACCCATACCTAATACAAGTGTGTACTAATCCCATACAATATCTACTTTTAGGTGTAGGCAAAGGTGGACGTTAGAGCTTACAGTACGACATTGCAGCTATCCATACATGGAGCATTCATCCGGATTTTGTAGGCCCTCATGCTTTTGAGGACGCTTGCCCATTTTATTCTATCTTAGATATAGGTTTGAGTTAGTTGAGTATGTTCCACTAGCGTTTTTTTCTCATTTTATTTCAGACATTGTATTGGTGCCATTTTTGCAAGTAAACACTTAATGCAGTATGGCACTATTTCTTTCATTTGATGATCTTAATATTAGATGGTTGATTGTGAACGTTTATGAGTTTAAGTAGAATGTCTTAAATGAATTATAAGTAATGAAAATTTCACAATTTCCGATAAAATAAACCTTGATGAAGTAACGATGACGTTTGTAGGCTTGTCTGCGACCTTTGAGAGGTCAATGTCGCCGGTCTCGTCTGGCGTCTACACTCCGGTCGTGACAAAGTTTGTATCAGAGCCCTAGGTTAAATTCCAAGGATAATAAGTTCACATCAACCACATTGAGTAGTTTCTAAGTCATGGTTGTGAAGTGCACCACTATCCTGAATTAGAGACTGCATGATGCATAAGAAAAATTCCCTTCTTCTGATCTTATCGTGCCTTCTCTAAGGTATGATTCATAGGTGTTGAGAGTGTATCTAACATCAACTCTTGAAATTCAGAAAGATGAATACGAGGAGAAACGCACGCGGAGAGATTGGAGGAGCAGCTACTAGGGTAAATCAAGTTCCTCCCCAGGCTCCAGTTTCTGGAATGGAGATGCTTGTTAACCCAACTGGGTTTACAGATTAAGAAGTGAGGATAACCTTGGTAGAGAAGGCCTAGATGAGTCTTAATCGGACTTTAAAAAGGGGTAATCTTAAGTTTTGAGGGTCTAGGGATAAAATAGTCTTTTCCAGGCTAAGGGTAGTATTGTTATTACCCTAAATATTTAATTAATTAATTAATATGGTGGAGGGGCAATTCGGGTAGAGGTTGCTGAATTTGACCCTTTAAACAAAATCTAGCTCAACCTAGGTTAGACCCTTGGTGGAAGCAAGAATTAAATTGATTTATTTTTATTAGGTGAATTAGTGGATTTAATTAATATATAAAAATATTATTTAAGTAATGGAAAAATCAGATTTTTAATAAAAAATTAATAAATAATGAGGAGTCCTAGTTTGACTAAGTCTCCACCTAACTCTCCTAATCCTAATCCTCTCATTCTCACGTTTGTCACTCTCATTCTCACAATTTTTATCCGTAAAAGAACTGAAAATAATAGTTCTTCACTCTTGAATAACTTACACACAAAAAATCAAATGAAAATCTAAGCTAAAAACAAAAATGAACAACATTCTTCACGACGGATTGTGTTTGGGCTCTTGGTGATGAGGCAGTGGTGTGGTGGGATTATGGCAACATTGAAACAAGTGTTGAATGACATTAAGGTATGGGTTTTCTTCTCTCTTGTCCCTTTCCCAAAAGAGAGCTAAGTTTAGTTTAAATTCCAATCAAGAAACTAAGGTTTTCCCTGTTGCATGCCCCTGTCATTAGATCCTTTAAAAGATTCAAAGCATGCGTTGGTATGTCTTCTGGTGAATAATTTTAGGTATGGTTGTAATTATGTGTTGAATGAGTATCCGGAAATTATATAAGGAATGAAAACTATATTCTACAAAAGTGTATTAAGTTGGCTATTTTGAGCATGTGTGTGCTATAAATTTACTATGTTTGCTGCCTGAAATTTGTATGTCAAAATGTTGTGTTTCATGTGTATAAAAATGTTAAAAGTTTGATGTTCATATAAGGTTAGTGTGTCATAATAAATGTCACCCAAAATACTACAAGAATCGACGTAAAAGAATGAGAGAAAGATGGATTTGGAAGAGACAAAATTCCCATCTTGATGGAAATGTTGGTCCCGGACTATATTTTGGAGTTTGAGCTTTATTTTAAAATTTTATTTAAAATTTGAGGTCATTGGGGATTGAACCTAAGACCTCACAGAATGCAAATAACATAAAAATTTCATGAGAAAAACGTAATGAAAATAATGTGGTGAGTGGGGATGCAACCCACAACCTCCTTACTAGATGATAGAGTTAGGAGAAAAAAAAATATGGTGAGTGGGGATTGAACCCACAATCTATTGAATATATGAGAAAGTTAGGAGAAAAATAGAGGAGGAAAATAAATGTGGTGAGTGGGGATTGAACCCACAACCTCTTCAATAGATGAGATAGTTAGGAGAAAAGTAAAGGAAAAAAATAACTGTGGTGAGTGGGAATTTAACCCACAAACACTTGAATAGATGAGAGAGTTAGGAGAAAAAATAAAGGACAAAAATAAATGTGGTGAGTGGGGATTGAACCCACAACCTCTTCAATAGATGAGAGAGTTAGGAGAAAAATAAAGGAGAAAAATAAATATGGTGAGTGGGGATTGAACCCACAACCTCTTGCATAAGTGAGAAAGTTAAGAGATAAATTATGACAAAAAGAATGAGTTTGTGGGGGATCGATCCCATAACCTCCTTGACATAAACGAAAAAGGAGAGGAGAAATTGAAAGGAAATATTATGGGGTTGATGTGGATCGAACTAGGGTGCCCCAAATCCGAAATTGTAATCATCAAGTTTAAAATAAGATTAAGTGTCGTCCAAGGGATTCAAAATCAGGTTACCTTGCCCAATTACTTATTGACACATAAGTCAAACGTAAGTCAATATTTAATGAATGTTGCCTCTAAATATCGAAATCAAAATCTTGGCATATATACAAGATTTATAAATATTGTACCACATAATCTTGGGTAATCATGAATCACTTAGACAAACTGTGCACGAATCCTCATGGCTTGTATGTGTGGACTCATAAGTCTAGCATACGTTTAAATGTAAGTGAGCCTAATATTTATGTGATCAAATGATATTACCCTAGAAGGGTTAAGTAAGAGTGTGAAACACACTAAATGGCCAAGTGCATTCGCATATGATGAAATGAAAATTCACGTGAAGGGGTGAGCAATTATGAAAACCAAATGTGTTAAGTCAATGAATGAGGTGACAATATGATAAGAGGCTAATGTGAAATATGAGAACAATGTCAAATGAGCCTAAGTAAATGTTACCAAAATGTACTCATCTATGAGAGTGTAAAGTTAATGAAGAGACAAGTCTCTATGAACACTCGAATGAAAGTTTTGCAGTTAATGCGTACTTAATACTAATGATGATATGTGAAATCATCTACTGAGATATGATGTCCTCATGCTAGAATCCATCTTCCATGATGTTTGAGTTTAAAGTAATTGAACTTTATACTGTGCACCGATAGGCTAGCTATAAGCGGTGATGCCTTCATTCGGGAAGGGCGGAGTTTCACGTAACTCTCATGAAATGAGACTGTCCGGCATGCCGGTTATGGGACTCCTTATATATCCTAGTCTTTGAACCTATACAACCAATAGGGATCTCTCAAGGTTCAATTCCCTATATACGACACCATGTTTTAGTTAACTTTTGCCGGTGATTCCACGTCTTTTCAGTGTGGGGACTACACACTGGATTTCATGATGCTCACATATATATGTTGGTTAACGTTAAATTTCCCAAAGAAAGAATAAGGTCAGCCTCAACGAATGCACATAATCAAATAAACGATAGAAAAAGGGGTTAGGATAGAATAATCAAGAGGTGAGCTAGACTAAAGTAACGACACTAGGTTATTATTTGTCATTGCACAGTGAACCCAATGAGAGTCTTAAACTACATTCCAGGTATGATTGGTGGTTGTACTAGTATATGAAAGAATGAAAATGAAGTACTTATGAATGAATGACGCAGACTCTGTGTTTGTTAAAGAAGGCTCCCTAGTTGAGGTCCAATATGTTTTGCCCTCATTTTGGGAAGTCCTAATATCATGTCCGTGAGTCGAAGGTCTCATGGCATATGAACGAATAATGTGAACTACGTGATATGATATGTGCAATAGGTTATGTGTTGCTTGCAAAATGATAAGTATGATGATGCATGTTACTCTCATTGCATGACTTTCCTTATCAAAATTTGCCAAGTCCATTGGCTTTCCTAATCAAAATTTGTCAAGTCCACTAACTTGACTTTCCAAAAATCATGTTGTTAGGAAAGAACTATTCTTACTCATGCACTCAGTAAAAGTGTGTACTAATCCCATAAAATGTCTACTTTTAGGTGCAGGCACAAGTGGACGTTAGAGCTTAAAGTACGACGTTGCAGCTATCCGTACATGGAGCATTTATTCGGATTTGGTTGTCCCTCAACCTTTTGAGGACACTTGCCCATTATATTCTAGCTTAGATATAGGTTTGATTAAATGAAGTATATTCCACTAGTGTTTCTTTTTCATCTTATTTCAGACATTGTATTGGTGAAATTTTGTAAAGTATACACTTAATGCAGTATGGAACTATTTATTTCATTTGGTGATCTTAATAATAGATGGTTGATTGTGAACGTTTATGAGTTTAAGTAGAATGTCTTAAATGAATGTTAAATAACAAAAAATTCAATTTTTTTTTAAATTAACCTAGATGAAGTAACAATGACGTACATAGGCTTGTCTGCGACCTCTAAGAGGTCAACGATGCCGGTCTCGTTTGGGGTCTAGATTTCGGTCGTGGCAAGAGGCAGTTTATAGAAGGCTAGATTACTTAGGGAGCATTCAACATGACTTTCTTTGATAGTTTTTTCCCTTGGAACTAACGGAGACAAAAATGCAAAAATTTATCAACTTTTTTTAATAGGGTATGATTGTGAAGGAGTATAGCCTCAATTCCACTCAACTATCAAAACATGCTCCTACTATGATTGCGGATTCTATAGCTAAGGTGAACAAATTTATTATGGGGATATCCGACCTTGTGGTTAATGAATATAGGTCGGCTATGTTGATTTTTAGAATGGACATCTCTCGTCTAATGGTTCATGCCGAACAAATTGAGGAGAAAAATATTAAGGAAGTTGGTTGGATTTGGAGTAGGTAAGAACCGCAGATAGGGATTCTTCGAAAACTAAATTTTAGGTGCAAGAAAAATCAAGGTTCAAAAGGAAATTTTCAACAAAGGCCTTACTTCTGTTCCAAGGGTCAATGATAGTAAGATGTCTACTCCCAAGCTCCAATATGGGAAAGGTGGTGGTTCTTATGTTGAAAAGCCTATTTGTTCAAAATGTGGTAGAAAACATGATGGTACGTGCATAATTGGCACGGGTAATTGTTATGGTTGTGGCAAGAGTGGTCACCTGAAAAGATATTTCCCTATGATGAAGACTCAAGGAAGGGAAAATTCTCAAGCTCAAGAAAGTTCCTCAAATTGGGATGCTCCTAATAAGAATCACTTTTATGCTCCCCAATACCGAGGTGATAAAGAGAGTTCACCGGACGTGGTTACCGGCATGTTACAATTATTTTCCTTTGATGTATATGTTGTGTTGGATGCGAGAGCTACATTGTCATTTGTGACCCCTCTTGTGTCCATGAAATTTGAAATACTACCCCACATATTAGACAAACCTTTTTCGGTTTCTAACCTAGTGGTGATTTCGTGGTGGTTAATAGAGTCTATAAAGGTTGTCCTATTTCCTAAAGAAATAGAGTTACATTAATTAACTTGATAGAACTCGATATGCTAGATTTTGATATCATATTGGGAATGGATTGGTTTCATGCTTGCTTTGCCTCTATATATTTTAGGACAAAGGTAGTAAAATATCAATTTCCAAGTGAACCCAGTTTTTAGTGGAAGGGAGGAAACTCAAATCCTACGGATAAGATCATCTCATGTCTAAAAGCTTGCAAATTTATTGCAAAGGGTTGTGTCTCTAACATAGTAAGAGTTAGGGATCTTGAATCAAGGTCCCTCCCATAGAGTCGGTACCCGTAGTGAGGGAATTTTTTGAGGTCTTTCCCTATGACCTTCCTGGAATTCCTCTCTAATAGGATATTAACTTCGGCATAGACTTGTTGCCACACACACAACCTATACTAACCCCTCCTTATCGGATGGCTCCGGCAGAGTTGAAGGAGCTAAAGGCTCAACTCAAAGATTTGTTAGATAAGGGCTTTATTCAACCAAGCATATCGCTTGGGGTGCTCTTGTATTATTTGTAAAGAAGAAGGATGGGTCATTGAGAATATGCATCGATTACTGTCAATTAAGCAAAGTCACCATAAAGAATAAGTACATGTTCCCTAGGATTGATGACTTATTTAATTAACTCAAAGGAGCAAGAATTCCAAATTCAAATGGTCGGAATTGTGTGAAATGAGTTTCCAATTATTTAATTATAGACTCACCTCCGCTCTGTTATTGACCTTACCGGAAGGTACCGAAGGTTTTGCAATTTATTCTGATGCCTTCTGAGTGGGTCTATGTTGTTTTCTCATGCAACATGGCAAAGTCATCGTGTATGCCTTTAGACAACTTAATCCAGATGAGAATAATTATCCAACTCATGACCTTGAACTTGCGGTCGTGGTGTTTTTCTTGAAATTTTTGAGAAATTATATCTTTTGGGTACATATTCATGTGTTCACCGATCACAAGAGTCTACAATATGTATTCACTCAAAAAACCATCAATCTACAACAAAGAAGATGGGTAAAACTTTCAAAGGATTATGATATGATTGTCATTTACCATTTCAAAAAAGCTAATATTGTTATGGATGCGCTAAGCCGAGTGTACATGGGTAGTGTGGCTCATATGTCTGAAGCGAAGAAAGAATTAGCAAAAAAGGTACATAGATTGGCTCATTTAAGGGTTCTACTAGAAGTGTCTGAAAAAGGTGGTTTCGTGGTTTGCCACAACTCCGAGTCATCGTTAGTAGTTGGGGTGAAATCCAAGAAACAACTTGATCCCCTATTGATGGAGTTGAAGGAAACGGTCCTGTGTAAGTCTAATGTGTCTTTCTCTCATGGATAAGATGGAGTGCTTTCAAGGAAGGTTGTGTGTACCGTATGTGGATGGTTTAAGGGAATTGATCATGGAAAAGGCATATTACTCTCGGTATTCCATCTATCCTTGTGCCACAAAGATGTAACGCGACTTATGAGAAATTTAATTGTGGAATAGCACGAAAAGGGACATAGCAGAATTTGTTGATAAGTGTTCAAACTGCCAATAAGTCAAAGCGGAGAATTGAAAGTCGGGTGGCTTCACTCAAAATATAGATATTCCAACATGGAAATGGGAGTATATTAACAAGGACTTCGTAGTTGGTTTTCCTCATACGAGAAGTAAACATGACTCGATATGGGTCATTGTGGATACGCTAACCATGTAGGCACATTTCCTTCCCGTCAAAGTCACATATTCAGCGGAAGATTATGTAAAATTGTACATCAAAGAAATACTGAAGTTACATCGATCCCCGTTGTTCATTATTTCATATAGAGGTACCCAATTTACCTCCCATGTTTGGAAAGCTTTGCAAAGTTGGATTGGTACGAAGGTGAATCTTAGTATCGCTATTCATGCAAAGATGGATTGTCAAGCGGAACTTACTATTCAAACTCTTAAAGAGATGTTGAGGGCATGTTTCATCAAATTCAAGGGTAATTTGGATGACCACCTACCTTGATAGAGTTCTCCTACAACTATCACATCCATGTTTACCCCCTAGACGTAATCGGCGGCGTTATCTTCTTTGAGGACTAAGAGTAGCCTCTTAGTTTACATCATTACATTAATAGGTCAAATTTAACGTAAAAATTAAAATTCTTTATTACTTCTAATTGGATGTTAACATAGACCTCTACATACACATAACATTTTTATATAGAGTATACATAGACCCTTCGTATAAGAAGATAACTTAGTCTTCTACTTCTATTGCACGTAAGTATACAAAATATAACATAGACATAATAGTCATAATAGTTGTCTCATATCATAACCATCTAATAAGAGTGTAAGAACTTTGGTATAAGCCATACATAAAAGTAAAAATGCCTCACATGAGCTATACAATGTTTCATATTAAATGGAAAGAAAGAACAATAGAAGTGTTTACTAAAAAGCAAATCCATAACTAGATAGTGGCATCGCCCTTTGAAATTGAGGACCTACCCTAATTGGATGAATAAGAGATCCAAGCCTTCTTCAAGTTGCCTTTAAAGCCCTTCAACGACTGGGAACCTAAAATGTTGGTGAAAAGGAACAAATGGGGTTAGTACGCCACTTTTACTTAGTATGACACCGTATAGACACATGCTATGAAAACATGCCAAGAAAAAGGGACATTTCATAAAGTATGCACATTTCATTTAAAAACCAATATGCACATTTAACAAGACCATAGCAATCAATAATGCATGTTCATTGAGTCATAGGCATGTACATCACTGGAACAACAACATCAACTCCAGTCAAGTCAACCATGCATATCATATAATTAGATACATATTCAAGTAATTATCATCAAGTCATATTAACAATTAGCATGAA
This sequence comes from Solanum pennellii, assembly GCF_001406875.1. Lineage (NCBI taxonomy): Eukaryota > Viridiplantae > Streptophyta > Magnoliopsida > Solanales > Solanaceae > Solanum > Solanum pennellii. Next base: position 15,282,323 of record NC_028638.1, on the reverse strand, counting down.
TAAAAGTACATTTCATTATAAAAAAAAGCAATTCAATTAGCCATGAACCCCTATCAATTCAACAAGGGCAATGACGAAGTAAAGCCCCATAACCTTACACAATCAAGTAACCCAACATGAATCATGACTAACATCCTACTTCACATAACATTGCATTTAGGTGTACATATCATATTACTTTAAGAATATAAACCAACATATATTCATAAGTGAACTAATCAACAAATAATAGCAATGATGTGCAAGTTCATCATATACATGTCATATAGAATTATATGCATAATCATACATAGAAACATCCTCCTAAGACTCTCCTCAAGGCTAACTAGTGTTATGCTTAGGTAGAGTATCATACCCCTACCTAGATTAAGCTAGACCCCTTAGATTATCATTGTTAGATTTCAATCCTTCTGTTCATTTTACCTTTTGGGAACATCTTTACCTAACCGACGCAGACCATATGAGCTAATGTTGAATCCGGTGTCATAAAACCCTACACCGAAGAATGGCGGACTACTTTATGAGGTAGTACCAAGACATGAAACATAGCAACTACATGGATCAACTAGCTAGTATTCTTATAGGGGCAACATAGTTCAAGAACTAGGAGATATTGTTGTGACCCTCCTTATGCTACATGAATTGTAGTCTCCAATATGAAGAGTACATTTAGTGATCCAACCTTCTCTATGTAGGAAAGGACACTCCTAATTCTAATTCACTAGGTGCTAAGCTAGAGTCCCTTTTTGAAATTTCTTGAAGCCTTCATTATCAATTATAGATTAGTTTAGGTCATAGGGTCTACCCCTTGTATAATCATCATCATCAATAGATCAATAAGAAATGCATGAGTATAAATCCTTTTATTTCAATTCATATAGGTGAGGTTAGCACATTAACATCTTCATATCTTGATAGTGCACATTGGTAAATCATTGACCGTCCTTATAATATTTTTTAAATCTTAAGCCAACATCTCATAATCATAATGAAGAACTATCCATTCAAAATCATACAACCCTATCAATTCTAGTACAAGTCATACTCCAATAAACATCATGACTTAATCACAATAAACCATAATGAATTAAAGGATACAGATCATAAGACATACCAAGTCTCCTTCACAGTTCATCATCATGATCTTACCATAAACCCTCAATTCGACCCAATTTGGGTGTACATCATCATAAGGAAATAATCAACATGATAACAAGGATAGAAGAACCACCGCGTCACAATTCAATACTAGATCATAGCTTAAGACATGATACTTAGGTCAATTCACAACAAACTTCCTAACCTAGATAATCTTCTCAAGAACTAGCATGAAATACTACCAATCGCCCTAATTTTGTTCATGATGAGTGTAACAACATTATCTAGTAGTAATTCAACAAATAACCAAGTTAATTTAACAAAATACAACCTAATTCATATCGAGATCTAACTTACGCTAAGGGTTAAGGGTCATCTTCTACAAACTACACCAAACCATCAATATATATCATAATTAAGTTTGAATACATTTTATTCTCATAATATCCAAAATAAATCATAAATAATCAATTCATAACATAATTTTCGAGATTGAGAAAAATACACCTGAAAACTCAACATTTGAGAATATTTTGAAGTAACCCTTTTGTTACAACGGAATGTAGACCCCAGATGACATCGACATCATTGACCTCTGAGAGGTCACCGAAAAGCCTAGATACGCCATTCTTTCTTCATCTAGGTTAATTTTAGCGGAAAATTTGAAATTTTTGGTTTCTTATTTCATGCTAAAATTTTAAACTTAACATCATAGGCGTTCAAAAATCAACCATCTAATATAGAGATAATCAAATGAATGAAATAATTCATAATTGCATAACGTATTTTTGCCAAAACGGCACCATTACAAAGTCTGAACTAAAGTGGAAAGCAACACTACTAGAACATGTTCCATTAGCTATAGCCTACATCTAAGCTAGATAATAACGATAGACATCCTCGAAAGCATGAGGTCTTACCAAGTCCTGATTAAAGCGCCACGTCCGGATAGCTGCAACGTCAACCTGTAAGCTCTAGCTTTCATTTGTGCCTTCACCTAAAATTGTAGAATTGTATGCTATTAGTACACACTTGTACTAAGTATGGGTATATGCAAGCACACAACAAGGAAATGCATGTTTAAGAACAACTCTTTCCTAACAACATGATTATGGAAAGTCAAGTCAGTCGACTTGCCAAATTTGGATTAGGAAAGTTAGTGAGCTTTCAAAATTTTAATTAGGAAAATCAAGGGACTAGCCATATTTGAATTAGGAAAGTCAGGGGACTTGCCAAATTTTTATTAGGAAATTCATTCCATGAGAGTAACATGTATCATCATACATATCATATTGTACACAACACATAAAATCTTACACATAGGACATAACATATTACATATAGCACATAACATATTTCATATTATTCGTTCATGCGCCATGAAACTTTTGGAATCGTGGACTTGACATCAAGACTTCCCAAAAATGAGGGCTCACATATGAGACCTCAACTAGGGAGCCTTCTTTAGCAAACACAAGTCTGCTTCATTCATTCGTACGTACTTCATTTCATTTAAATTAATAGGCTAGTGTGAACACTAGCTATACCGAGGATAAAGTTTAAGACATTCATCGGGTTCGCTATGCAATGATCAAGAATGACCTAGTGTCATTACTTGATTCTAGCTCACCTCTTGATTATCCTATCCTAACACCTTTGGTATCATTCATTTCATTATTTGCATCATTTGATGCTGGCCTCATTCATTCATGGGGAACAATAACTTTAAACGACGTAGATCATGTGATTACCATGAAATCCAGTGGCTCCCCCACATCGAAAAGAGGTGGAATCACCGGCCAAAGTGACCCAAAACATGCTAGCGTACATGACAATTGAACTGCGTCAAATACCTATATTGGCAGTATAGGTTCAAAGACTATAAGATATAAGGAGACCCATACCCGGCATGCGGGATAGTCTCATCTCATGAGAGTTACGTGAACCTCCTCCCTTCCCAATAGAAGGCATCACCGCCCATAGCTAGTCTATTCGTGCTCAGTATAAAGTTACATTCATTCAACTCATATGTCATGGAAGATGACTTCTAGTATGAGGAAAACTTAGCTGAATAGATGATTTCTCATCTCATCATTAGTATTGAGTTTGTTAATCTCATTATAGTGTTCATAGAGACTGGTCTCTTCATTATCTTTCCACTCTCATAAGTGAGTACATTTTGGTAACATTAACTTAGGCTCATTTGAGATTGCTCTCATCTTTTTCATTAGCCTCATATCCTTTTGTCACCACATTCATTAACATTAGCACATTTGCTCTTCATAATTACTCACCCCTTGTTACGTGAATGTTCATTTCATGATATGCCAATGCTCTTGGCCATTTAGTGTGTTTCACACTCTTACTTAACCCTTCTAGGTTTTCATCATTTCGTTATACATTTCATCACTTTAATGTTCATTTCATCATTTCATTGTTCGTTTCATCATGTGCCAATGCAATTGACCATTAACTATGTTTTACACTCTTACTTAACCCTTCTAAGGTTACATCATTTCATTACATACATCTTAGGTTCACTTATTTTAAACGTATACTATACTTATCGTACTATACATACAAGCCATGAGTCTTCGTTCATAGTTCGTTTAAATGATTCATATCTTCCTAGGGTTATGTGGTACAAGACTTATGCATTTTGTATGTATGAGAAGATTTCAATTTTGATCTAAATACAAATATTTATTCTTGAATATTTAATTCACGTATGAATTTTGTATCAATACGAATTTTTGCAAGGGAACCCGATTTCGAATCCCTTGGAAAACACTTACATTTTTCATTTGTTTTATTTTGGTCCACACGGTTTGGGGACCCAAGATCAAGCCCCAACGCCTTCATTTTCTTTTAATTTCTTTTCTTTACATTTGGTCTTTCTTGGCCGAGGGGTTGTGGGATCGAATACCCTCAGCCCCTTTTAATTTTAATTTCTTTTTCCATGGCTTCTTCGAGTTGACTATGAGGTTGTGGGATCGAACGCCCACAGCCTCACTTTATTTTTTTCATTTAACTCTCCTTTTCCGCCTAGAGGTCGTGGATTCTATTCCCACGCCTCACACTTATTTTTTCCTCATTTTTCCTTAAGCTTGAAATTGTGGTTGTGGGTTTGAATCTCACTCCTCTCATTTCTTATTTTCATACTTTATTTTCCAGCCAAGACCATGGTTCGAATCCCCTTCACCACATCCATTTTTACTTCTTTATTTTCATGATTTTTAACATGGTGAGGTCACGGGTTCAATCCCCAGGGATCTCACATATTTTATTTCATTTTTCATCGCATGAAAATTCCCATTGATTAGCCGAAACTCATTGATCAGATGCTGGAAATTTTCGCAGCCTATCTTCTCATATGTTTTAACACTAAATATTTAGACGTTTTAGGTAATTTTTTAGTGAGTTCTTTACGTACATTTTCAAGATTTAATTTTGATAAAAAAATTGCACTCAAATCAGAATCTTCACATCACTTATGAAAATCACGATTTACATAAACATATATACATGATATACAAAGAACTAACATCACATTTTAGAGCCTTAAACCCGAGGCACATAGTCATGGTTCACATTGCACACACATGCACATAGTTTTGGATCAGATAGGTGATCCTTCATGTGATTTCAAAGACACATACATGAACATACTCATCACAAAAAGAACAACACACACCTAACATCTACCAGCAAACATGCTCAACCTACGAATCATTAGGAGCTAGTGACAGGGACATGCAATAGGGAACAACCCTAGTTTTTGTATTGAATATACTGAACCATAGGGTCTCTTGGGAAAGGGACCAAGAGAGAAGAGAACCCATACATTTTTGATGTTCAAACCTCGACTCGCTGCCCAAAAACTTCTCCAAACACACGTCCAACACTGAAAGTAGAACGCCTCACTCGACGAAAAACCTTCTCTTTGCCTGCGTGATTGATTAACGTTTGTTTTTCTTCTATTTTCGTGTGAGTTCTTCAACTATGAAGAACCTTGGTAAATATTCTATTCTTGAATGTTATTTGGCAGAGATAAACGTGAATGGAAAAGAAAATGATCATGAATGTTGAGGAGATAGACGTGAGAGAGTTAGAGTTTTATTAGGCTTAGAAGTCTAATTTAGGACTTAGTCAAATAAGGTTTTATTGAAAGATAAAAAATCTGATTTCCCTTTTAAATTAAATTAGCTAATAATAACAAAGATTAATTAATTACATTAATTTACCAACTTAAATTTAAACAAATTTAATTAACTTCTTCAACCTAGGTTCGAACCTGGGTGGAGCAAGACTTCACTCTGAGGGCCAATTTTCTGCCCTCTCTTCCCAAAATGTCCCTCCACCTTTTTGATTAAATAGTTAAATATATATATAGGGTAATTACGAAATTACCTTTAGCCTTGAAAAAGACAATTTTACCCCTACACCTTCCAAACTTAAGATTTCCCCTTTTTAAGTCCGGTAAAGACTCATCCGAGTAAATCTTCATAATGGGGAGCCCTACATGGATGGACCCAACTTTTCATAGCTCAAATAACTTGCCAAGTTTGTTGGATTGGCTGTCGTAAGGGTTCAGAGGTCTGGTTCTATGCGCATCAATCCGTGTGAACCCAATCTAATCGTAGGCATTCTGGCACATTAAACGTTATTTAGCATAGCCATTTTTAGGTTGTTACATTATTGCCCCCTCTGGAACTTTGTCCCCGAATTACACTACTAACTATTTTGCGTAATGCGAGTCAGATCATACCATAGTTACTACACACAATTGAGCAATAACACCAAAGCATGGAGAGATAAGGAAAATTAGACTTAAGAGTAGGAAGTCTAAACTGAAGAGCTGAAAAGATGGGGATAGCGAGATCTCATATCGTCCTCAGACTACCACGTAGAACCCTAAACAAGATATTTCCTCCACAATACCTTTACTGTGACAATCTCCTTGTTCCTCACCCGCTTAACCTGTCTGTGTAAAATCTCAAAAAGTACCTCCTCATAGGACAAAATTTAATCAACCCCCAAACCTTCAAGAGGTAGAATTGATGCTGGATCGCCTAGGCACTTCTTCAACATAGAAAAATTAAAGACTGGATTAACAGAACCTAGTTCCGCATGCAATGCCAACTCATAGGCCACCTCTCCCACACGTTGTATGATGTCATTTGGCCCAATCAACCTCGGACTCAACTTCCCATTTCTGCCAAACCTCATCACCCGCTTCATAGGTGATATCTTCAAATAGACATAGTCACCTACATAAAACTCTAAGGGCCATTTTTCCGTTGTCTTCATAAGACTTCTTGACTGTAATCAATAGTCAACCTATCACTAATCACTCTGACCTACTCTAAGGAATCATGAATGATTTCTAGACCAAAAATAGATGACTCTCCAACCTCGAAAAACCCAACTGGACACCTACACCTCCTACCATACATTGCCTCAAACAGTGCCATCCCAATGTTTGAGTGATAGCTGTTATTATACGAGAACTCTATCAAAGGTAGATGGTCGTCCCAACTACCCTTGAATTCAATCACACACGCCCTCAACATTTCCTCCAATGTTTGAATGGTACGCTCTGCCTGCCCATTAGTCTGAGAATGAAAGGCAGTACTAAGCTTAACCTACCTGCCTAAGCTCTTCTGGAAGGATCTCTAGAAATGTGAAGTTAAATGAGCTCTTCTATCTAAAATGATAGACAAAGGAATCCCATTCCATCTCACAATCTCATCAATGTAGAGTTTCGCATAATCCTCGGCTCTGTAAGTAGACTTCTAAAGGATAAAGTGGGCAGACTTAGTCATCCTGTCCACAATAACCCATATGGAGTCATGGTGTCTCCTAGTCTTCGAAAGTCCAATAAGGAAGACCATATTAATGGCCTCCCATTTCCAAGTTGGAACCTCAATAATCTGAGTAAGACCGCCAGGCTTTACATGTTCTACCTTAACCTATTGACAATTAGGAAACTTGGCCACAAAATCTGTGATGTCCTTCTCCATGCCATCCCACCAATAGATCTATTTAAGATCATTATACATCTTGGAGGAACCTTGATGTATGGAGTATCTGGAATCATGGGCCTCTGCAATTATCCTAGTTCGCAAATCATCAACATCTGGTACATACATCTTGTGTTGGTACCTAAGTATGACGTCATATCCCAAAGAAAAAGACTCATTCATCTTAACCAACACTGAGTCCTTTTGCTCCATCAACACAGGATAAAAATATTGACCCTCCTTGACTTCACCTACTAAGGATGATTCAGAACTAGGATGAACTGAAACACCCTCACTAGTAGAGTTAACTAACCACACACCCAGTCTGGCCAGTCTATGTATATCTTAAACCAACTCATTCTTCCCATCCTCAACATGGGATGTACTTACCATGCTCATTTGACTCAAAGCATCAGCTAAAACATTAGCCTTAATTGGATGGTAGTGGACATTCATGTCATAGTCCTTCAACAGCTCCAACTATCTCCGCTGACGTAGATTAAGCTCTCTCTGTGTGAACACATACTGGAGACTCTTGTGGTTTTTGAACACATCCAGATGCACCCCATACAAGTAGTTCTTCTACAGCTTTAGTGCAAACACCACAACTTTCAACTCCAGGTCTTGAGTGGGATAATTCTTCTTATGAACGTTGAGCTGCCTGGAAGCATAACCTATCACCTTATCACTCTGCATAAGAACACAACCCAAACCAACTCTAGATGCATCACAATAAACAGTGTAATTCTCACCACACTTAGGCAAAGTAAGAACCAGGGCAGAAGTGAGTCTGTCTTGAGCTCCTGGAAACTCTTATCACAATTCTCCGTCCATTCAAACTTGTTCTTCTTCATAGTCAAAGCTGTCAGTGAGCGAGCAATGGGGAAAAACCCTCCACAAACAAGTGGTAGTAACCAACCAATCCCAAGAATCTATGGACATCTATGGGAGTAAGAGGTTTTGGCTAGTTCTTAACAACCTCAATCTTCCTCAGATCTACCTTGACACCTTTGTCAGACACAACATGACTCCAAAAGGTCACTGCTCTAAGCCAGAATTCATACTTGCTGAATTTGGCATTCAACTGATGTTGTCTAAGTACCTGCAAGGTTATTCTCAAATGTTGTTCATGCTCTTCCTTGATCTTAGAGTAGGTGAGAATGTCATCAATGAATACTATGACAAAAGAGTCAAGGTATTCACGGAAGACTCTGTTCATGACATCCATAAATGCAGCAGGTGTATTAGTGAGACCAAATGACATGACTAGAAACTCGTAATGACCATAACTGGTACTAAGGTTGTCTTTGGAACATCTTCATCCCTAACCCTAAGTTGATGGTACCCCAAATGAAGATTAATCTTCGAGAAGAAACTAGACACATGGAGCTGATCGAACAAGTCATCTATTTTGAGAACTGGATCCATATTCTTGATAGTGACATTGTTGAGCTGCCGATAATCGATACACATTCTAAGGGTTCCATATTTCTTTTTCACAAACAACATTGGAGCGCTCCAAGGGATATTCTCGGCTGAATGAAACCCTTATCAGGGAGATCATTTAACTGCAACTGCAACTTCAACTCTTTGAGTCCAGCTGGAGCCATTCTGTAAGGAGGAATTAAAATTGGGTTAGTATCGTGTCCTAAAATGATACCGAAGTGAATCTCTCGAGGGGGAGGAACTCCCGGAAAATCATAAGGAAGTACATCTTGGAACTCATTCACTACAGGCACTTTGTTTATGGAAGGAATTTCATCATGTAAATCATGAACACTCATATGATGACACAATAACCCCTTGGACATCATTTTACTGGTGTTAATGTTCGAAATCAAGGGATTAGGACGACTCGAGTTGTACCCTTCCCAATCTAGTTCTTCTTAATTAGGTAAATGAAATCTCACAACCCTACTATGACAATACATGCAAGCATAACAACTATGAAGCCTGTCCATACCAAGAATAACATCAAAATCATGCATTGGTAACTCAACCAAGTCTGCACACAGAGTCTTACCACATACAACTATTGGGCAATCCTTATATACTCTATCAGTTAATATATTTTATCCTAAAGGTGTACTAACCAAATAGGATCATGGAAAACGTTAGGCAATATCGCAAAAGTGTGAGCAAGTGAAAGAGTTACAAAGGAAAGCATAGACCCTTGATCAAGTAAAGCATAAACAAAAGTTGAGAATGCTTGCAGCATACCTGTGACCACATTAGCAGACTTCTCCTGCTCCTCCCTGCCCTTTAGGGCGTAGAACCTGTTCCTTATAGGAGGCTCAGCTGCTAATGCATTTTGTGGATTAGGCCTAGGCTGAGCATTACCTCAAGCCTAACCTCTTTTCTGTGGGCAGTCCTTAACCATGTGCCCACTCTTACCGCAACAAAAGCAGGCATTAGTGCCCTGTCTACACTCTCTACTGTGAGCATAACCACACTTAGCACAGTCCTTTTCTGGGATGCTGTATCTCACCTCCAGTGCCCTTCCTGGGATCGCGTCTATCTCCTCTAGGTGTTGTACTCCTCTGAGAGTTAGAGTTCCCTGAACTCTGTTGTCCATTTTTTAACCTAGGCTTCTCATATACGCCAAAATTGTTTTGTTGGCCTCCATGGCTGGGACCTGCCTGATCTTGAGGCTTAGGCCTCCTAGCATCATGAACACCCCTCTTGTTGTGGCTGTCATCTACCTGTTGGACATGAATCATCAACCTGGAGAGGTCCATATTATCATGGAGCATCGTAGACCAACACTCCTCCTCTGGATCTCCGTTGATTCCTGTGAGGAACCTGCTCATCTCATCCCTGCTGTTAGATACAAGGGAAGTATCATACATGGATAGTTTAACAAACTTTGGGAAATACTCCCTTACTGTCATAAATCCTTGTTTAAGGTTGATGAACTCCTCAACCTTGGCCTCCCTCATCCCTCTGGAAAAGAATCTCTCCATAAAGGTTGTATTAAAAAGCTCCCATGTGACCGAAACTCCATCCAAAACTCGGCTATCTTGCCACATCTTGCACCAAGTCTGTGCAATATCCTTGATTTGATAGGAAGCCACTCTGCTTTCTCAGTATCTGTGGCCCCCATAGCCACCAAGTTCTTATGCACCTCATCCACAAACTTTTAGGATCCTCCAAAGTCTTAGACCCTGTGAAAATAGGAGGATTCATCCTCGTAAAGTCTCTCATTTTGTCAACCATATTGCGAACTAGTGGGTTCTCCCTCTGAACTTTCTGTCGTTTGACCTGGTCAGTCATGGCCTGGGCCTTCATACTGATGGCATGTGCCATCTGGGCCAGACATGCCCGCACCTCAGCATAAGTCAACCCGGAATGGTTAACCGGCATAGCTACTCCTTCAGCTGGAGCCTGTGGTGGAACCGAATTGTCCCCAACAACTGCTCCTCCTCTCCTCTGACCAATGGTACTCCTAGTATTCATTCTCTGAAAACAACAAGGATTGATGTTAGACACTCTCATAACATCAAGAAATACGACATTAGGAAAGACACGATAAGATCAGAAGAAGAGAAATTTTCCTATGCATCATGCAGTCTCTAATTCATGATAGTGGTCCACTTCACTACGATGACATAGAAACTACTCAATGTGGTTGAGGTGAACTTATTATCCTTGGAATTTAACCTAGTTCTCTGATATCAACTTTGTCATGACCGGAATCTAGCCCCAAACTAGACCGGCATCGTTGACCTCTCAGAGGTCACAGACAAGCCTACACACGTCATTCTTACTTCATCTAGGTTAATTTTAGAGAAAATTTGAACTTTTTGGTTTCCTATTTCATGCTAAACATTTTATACATAACATCATAGGCGTTCACAAATCAACCATCTAATATAGAGATAATCAAATAAAAGAAACATTTTATAATTGCAGTAACATATTTTTTCCAAAACGCACCAATACAAAGTCTTAACAAAAGTGGAAATAAACACTAGTGGAACACGCTCCACTAGCTATAGCCTACATCTAAACTACATAATAACGATAGACATCCTCAAAAGAATGAGGGCCTACCAAGTCCGTAGGAAAGCTCAACGTCCGGATAGCTGCAACATCAACCTATAAGCTCTACCGTGCACCTGTGCCTACACCTAAAATTGTAGAATTGAATTGGATTAGTACACACTTGTACAAAGTATGGGTATATGCAAGAGCAAAGCAAGGACATGCATTATTAAGAACATCTCTTTCCTTAAACATGTTTATAGAAAGTCAAGTCAGTGGACTTGCCAAATTGGGATTAGGAAAGTTTGTGCTCTTTCCAAATTTTAATTAGGTAAGTCAGACGACTTGCAAACTTTGAATTAGGAAAGTCACGGGACTTGCCAAATTTCGTTTAGGAACGTCATGCCATGAGTGTAACATGCATCATCATACGTATCATATTGTACACAGCACATAACATCTTACACATAGCACATAACATATTGCATATAGCACACAACATATTTCATATTATTCGTTCATATGCCATGAAACCTTGAAATCGTGGACTTGACATCAAGATGTACCGAAAATAAGGGCTCAACATATAAGACCTCAACTAGAGAGCCTTCTTTAGCAAACACAGAGTCTTCTTCATTTATTCATACGTACTTCATTTCATTTCATTCATACGCTAGTGTGAACACCAGCTATATCTAGGATGTGATTTAAGAGTTTCATCGGGTTCGCTGTGCAATGATCAAAAAAGACCTAGTGCCATTACTTGAGTCTAGATCAACTCTTAATTATCCTATCCTAACACCTTTGGAATCATTCATCTCATTATGTTCATCATTTGAGGCTTGTCTCATTCGTTCATGGGGAACTTTAACTTTAACCGACATAGATGCATCATAAAATCCCATTTCTCCCCCACATCCAAAATAGGTGGAATCACCGGCCAAAGTGACCCAAAACATGCTAGTGTACATGGGAATTGAACCCCTGCCAGATCCCTATATTGACAGTATAGGTTTGAAGACTAGGAGAATAAGGAGATCAATACTCGACATGTTGGACAATCTCATTTCATTAGAGTTACGTCAACCTCCGCCCTTCCCAAAATAAGGCATCACAACTCATAGATAGTCTATCGGTGCTCAGTATAAAGTTCCATTATATTCAACTCATACGTCATGGAAGATGGATCCTAGTATGAGGACATCATAGCTGAATATATGATTTCTCCGCTCATCATTAGTATTAAGTGTGTTAATATCAATACTTTCATTAGAGGTAACATTTACTTAGGCTCATTTGAGATTGCTCTCATTTTTACATTAGCCTCATATCATGTTGTCACCACATTCATCAACATTAGCACATTTGCTCTTCATAATTACTCACCCCTTGTTACGTGAATGTTCATTTAATCATATGCCAATACACTTGGCCATTTAGTGTGTTTCACACTCTTACTTAACCCTTCTAGGGTTATATCATTTCGTTATTCATTTCATAACTTTATTGTTCATTTCATTATTTCATTATTCATTTCATAATTTCATTGTTCATTTCATCATGTGCCAATGCAATTGGCCATTTACTGTGTCTTACACTGTTAACTCTTATAGGGTACATCTTTTCATTACACACATTTTAGGTTTACTTCTTTTAAATGTATGCTATACTTATGGGTCTATACATACAAGCCGTGAGGTTTTGTTCAAATTTCGTGTAAGTGATTCATATCTTCCTAATATTATGTGGTACAAGACTTATGCATCTTGTATGTATGTCAAGATCATGATTTTGATCTATGTAGAAAGCATTATTCATGAATATTTAATTCACGTATGACTTATGTATCAATACGGAATTTGGGCAAGGGAACCCGGTTTTGAATCCCTTGGACAACACTTACATTTATCTTTTTTTTTAATTTTGGTCCAGACGACTTGGGGACCCAAGATCAAGCCCCAACGCCTTCATTTTCTTTTAGTTTCTTTTCTTTACATTTTGTCTTTCTTGGCCGAGGGTTTTTTGGATCGAACCCCCACAGACCCTTTTTATTTTAATTTCTTTTTCCATGGCTTCTTCGAGTTTACTATGAGGTTGTGGGATCGAACCCCCACAACCTCAATTAATTTTTTTAATTTAACTCTCCTTTTCCACCTAGAGGTCGTGGGTTCGATTCCCACGCCTCACAATTATTTTCTCCTCATTTTTCCTTAAGCTTGAAATAGAGGTTGTGGGTTCGAATCCGACTCCTCTTATTTCTTATTTTCATACTTTATTTTCAAGCCAAGACCATGGTTAGAATCCCCTTCACCACATCCCTTTTTATTTCTTTATTTTCATGATTTTAAACAAGGTGAGGTCACGGATTATATCCCCAATGATCTCACTAATTTTAATTCATTTTCATAGCATGAAAATTCCCCTAGCTTGGCCGAAACTCATTAACAAGATGCTGGAAATCTTTGCAGCCTATTTTCTCACTTCTTTAACATTAAATATTTAGACGTTTTCATTATTTTTTTAGTGAGTTCTTTAGGTGAATTTTAAAGATTTCATTCGATAAAGAATTGCACTCAAATCAGAATCTTTACATTACTTATGAACATCCCAATTTACATAACCAAGTATACAGGAAATATAAAGAACTAACATCACATTTTAGAGCCTTAAACCCGAGGCACATAGTAATGGTTCACATTGCACATATATGCACATAGTTTTGGATTACATAGATGATCCTTCATACGATTTCAAACACACATACATGAACATATTCATCACGAAAAGACAACACACGCCTAATATCAACCATAAAATATACCCAACTTACGAATCATTGGGAGCTAGTGACAAGGACATGCAATGGGGAACAACCCTAGTTTTTGGATTGAATATACTGAACCTTAGGGGTCTCTTGGGAAAGGGACCAAGAGAGAAGACAACCCATACCTTTTTGACGTTCAAACCTCGACTTGCTGCCAAAACATTCGGCAAACACACGTCCAACACCGAAAGTCCAACACCCCACTCGACGGGAAACCTTCTCTTTGCGTACGTGATTGATTTATGTTTGTCTTTCTTATATTTTCGTGTGAGTTCTTCAAGTGGAAAGAACCTTGGTAAATTTTATTTTTTTGAATGTTATTTGGCAGAGAGAAACGTGAATGGGAAAGAGAATGATCGTGAATGTTGAGGAGATAGACATGACAGAGTTAGAGTTTTATTAGGCTTAGGAGTTTAGTTTAGGACTTAGTCAAATATGGTTTTGTTAAATGATAAAAAATCTGATTTCCCTTTTATTTTAAATCAGCTAATAATAATAAATATTAATTAATTATATTGATTTACAAACTTAAATTAAAACAAATTTAATGCATTGCTTCCACCTAGGTTCGAACCCGGGTGGAGCAAGACTTCACTCTAAGGGACAATTTTTGGCCCTCTCTCCCCAAAAATCCCTCCACCTTATTAGTTAAATAGTTAATTATATATTTAGGGTAATTACAATACTACCCTTAGCCTGGAAAAAGACCATTTTACCCCTAATCCCTTTATACTTAAGATTTCCCCTTTTCAAGTCCAGTAAAGACTCATCCGACTAAATCTTCATATTCGAGAGCCCTACATGGATGGACCCAACCTTTCCTCTTCATATTCGAGAGCTCTACATGGCTGGACCCGACCTTTCCTAGCTCAAATAACTCCCCAATTTAGTTGGCTTGGCTGTCGTAAGGGTTCAGAGGTCTAGTTCTACATGCATCAATCCGTGTGAACCCGGTATAATTGTAGGCATTCTAGGCACATTAAACATTATTTAGCATAGCCATTTTTTGAATTGTTACACCTTTGAGGAAAGAGGTCTCATACGTGAATTAGATACCATAAATCCATATTTGATGAAGAATTTATGGTGAAATAGTCCCTTTACATCCCCCAAAACCCTCCCATAGCTTGGTCTTCAATGGTGTCTTCCAATAGAGAGAGAAAGAAGAGAGAAGGAACGGAGTTTTGTTTAGTGAGTTGTAATTAGTGTAATGGGGTTGGGGTCTTTGTATGGGGGGTTAATTAAGTTAATTAGACTTCCTATAATACCTAACTAACCACCAAACCCCTTAATTAATTAGTTAAGACTTAGTTAAAAACGTTCAGCAAAACATTTTACTCACCAATGAGACCTTGTCGATGCCTCGTTCCTAAATCGACGGACCAGCCCCCCTTCCATGATGCACGTTCGTTGATGATTTTAGAGAGTATGCAAACGAGTCCCTTCAACGAATTGGCTAAGTTTTGGTCGCCAGATGGCATTGACGCCATGTCGATCAACACACGCTTTATTGTCTTCCTCTAGTGAGTGCACACAACTTAGAAAGTGTTTGACTCTACTTGAAAAGGTTCTTCTCAAGGGCCCTTGGTTGGTCATTGGGGAGTTGTACCCATACTTTCCGCCATTAATCTACTTAAACACATGTTATACACTTTTCCACCAATTTTTATTAATTTATGACTCCTAAAAGCTAGTCAAATAAGCTAAGGCACGCTAGTACCTCCTTGAACTACTTTCTAGTCGTCATGGACGTTCTTTGACGTTTCAGTTTCTAAACTTCTAATTGACTTATATTCATTAAAATATACCTTAAAATAGTGTCTAGACCTTATGACACTTATGTTAAGCTCCAGAACACGTCTTGGATTATCAAAATGTTACAACAATAGCTACCATTTTACTATATCTATAGTACCCTTCGAGGCACTTTATTGGAGAAGGTGTAGATCCCCGGTTGGGTGGTATGAGGTAGGCTACTTCAACAATTTAGTTTATGAAGACCCCGAGAAGGTTTGGATTATAAGGGATAGGATAAAAATAACTCAAAGTATGCAAAAAAACTCTTATGCCGACAATAGAAAGAGGGACCTTGAATTCAAAGTAGGAGATTGGGTCTATTTGAAAATTTCAACCACGAAAGGGGTGATGAGGTTTGGAAATAAAGGGAAACCTTAGTCCTCGTTATTTGGGATTGTACCAAATTTTGAAGCGAGTTGGAAGTGTTGCCTATGAGTTGAATGTCAAATGAATTGTCCATGATTCATCTAGTGTTCCATGTTACTCTTCTTAAAAAGTGTATAGGTTATCCGGTTTCCATTCTTCCTCTAGAAGGTCAAGGGATTAAAGAGGACCTTTCTTATTAAGATGTCCTAGTTGAGATCTTAATCGCCAAGTTATGAAATTGAGGAATTATGAGGTTGTCTCCGTAAAAGTTCTATAGTGGAACCACCTTGTTGAGGGTGAAACATGTGAGGCTGAGGTCGACATGAAGTCCCGCTATCCTCATGTCTTTCCCCTTGCTTCTAGACAAGATTGAGGTTGGTAGTTCCTTATATTACTATTATGAATAAAGTTGAACTTATCATGTTTTTCTAAATATGTGCATATTATAGTATAAATTCATTCTTAAATTGAGTTCTTTTCTTTCCAGGAAATGTGTTTCTTATGGTTGGCTTTCACTTGATGTGTGTGGTGTGCTATATGTATTCATGGAAGTGTTTTGAGCATAATTTGTCTTGTTTGTATAATAAATCATCATGACAACCTTGATGTTTATATTGAGCTCATATTTAAAAGGAGAAGGTAGTTCCTCCTTATGTGATATGAAAATTTGAGCTTGTGTTATGGTATGTTGTGGATAAAGTTCCTATGTGTTATTGCTATTAGTATATGTTGAAATAGTGAATGATTCCTCCAATGAGTAGTGACTCATTTTGTATAAATTATTGTTGGTTGGGCTTCTAGTGTTGAGTCTCTTCTTCTCTTATAAAGGTCTAGATTGTCATTCGGGGACCAATGTTCCTAAGGAAGGAGTATTGACACACCCCAGAAATTCCATAACTTCTAATAGGGCCTTAAATGTTGAATAATGATGATTTTAGACCTAAATAAGTTTTAATAACTCTTTTGACAAGTATTGGGTCCATATCATTAAACAAAGGTCTTAACGTATGGAAACTAGCGAAATTGAACTAGTTAACATCCCTATGTTTGGAAGGGTCATATGAAATCCAAAACTTTTAAAAAGACTTTAAAAATATAGAATGTAGTATAGAGGTTTAAAACGTACAGTCACTATACCCCAAGGACCACGAAAAGGGTCCTTGGAAAGGACTCGAACATGTGCGAGCAGGCTCCCAAAGCATCCTCCGAGTAGCGAAGAATCTGGTGGCTGCTGCGCGATGCTCATCCAACATGAGGAGATTAAAAATTGGCCTCACGACGTAGGTCCTACACGAGCTCCACTGCCTCAATCCAAATTTCAGAAATAAATCGTGAAATTAACCCTGCGACACGCAGCCACTTCCCTGATTCATAAAAGTCGTATTTTAAGCAATTTGACTTCAGAAAAAGACCCATTTATGTAAGGGGTCTTTAAGGTAATTCAATGGGGGACTATATAAGGTCTTAGGGTAAGTTTTAGGTCATTTAGAACACTTAATCAAGTTGCAAATGTTTAAATAAAAAATCATCCACTTATCTCTCAAATTCTCTCTTCCTCCAAACCTCCATGAAGACCATTAAAGCTCTAAGATCTCGAAAATGAATTAGGTGAATAGAGTACAAAATGGTTTTAATGATGGTATAAGGTCCGAAAGTAGTCTAAAATGTTGTAATTAGGCAGTGTCTAAGATTTTAGGTGCATTGGAAGTCAAACGTCAAGTAATGACCAAGACGTTTGACGACTAAGTCACCTATGTGCCTCATATATGGTTCTATGTTTTTATGTTTGATTCATCAGGTTATTTGGTACTTAAATGAGTTATTATATTATATATATGAAGTATTTCAGGTTTCGTGATGTTTGGAGGTCAAACGTCCAAGAACGTCCATGACGTTCGAATGGGTTCTCTTAAAACCACCTTGTGTATCTAAGCATGTTTGTCGAGTTTTACGTGTTCGTTTTGGACGAAATTCATGTAAGAGGTCCTAAAATCATATAAAATAATTTGTGGGTGGGAAAACTCCGGGAAAACATCCCCAAGGACCATCCAAGGGTCCTTGAGGAAGGACCCAAGTTGGTGCCCAAGACAGCCAAAACCACGGAGGCAATCGACGCCCAATGGGTCAGTCGACGCCCCGTTGGTAGGGTCTCCTCATTTGGGACTTATCCATGGTAGGGGAAAGGCTAACCACAAGCCTCATTCCCAGAACACAGACCAACAGGACAGTCCGTTGGTCAACGGACGGGCCATCGTTTGGAAACCATCTATGAGCATGTGTTCCTGCGCAGGTTCACTGTTAAGAAGGGGTGAAAGTGTAAATTCACTCCAATTCTAAATGAGGGTATTATCTGTTCCTTAAGGATCGTTTCGGTATTTTAACTATGTTTATAAGCCTAAAATACTATGAACATTTCATTCATCAAAATCAAAACCCAAATTCCCTTAGAAATTCTCTAGAACTCCATTGGAGCCAAAACTCATGGAAGGGCTTGGATTGAGGATTGAGTGAATATTCTTCGTAAAATTTAAGAATTAGATTCATCAAGTTATGGTTTTTTATCCTTGAAACTCTCTACATCAAGGAGCCCAACCTTCAAAGATGTTTTCTAATGTTTTCAAAGATGAATTGTCCAATTTCATGATCTATTCCACAGGTTCTTGCATTAATGGTTTCTAAACATTGAATAATAATTTAATTGCTATTAAATTAATGATTTTTAACTAAAATAACCAATGAACCCATGAATTTGATGAACCCTAGTTTTTTACTAGGTTATGGGTTACTTGAAATTGATCTAATGTTTATGAATTCAAATGTAGTTTAATATATGATATTGATTTATGTAATACTTATAATAAAATTATATCTAGGATAAATTAAATTGATGTATATATAGTTAAATGACCTATTTTCATGAATATTGGTGTAATTGTATTGAATAAGTGGTTATGTCCGTAGGTAAGGGTCTTCTAATATCGAATTGAGTGATTTGGCATTGGATTGAGGTATTGAGGATGGAGTGGTGGTAAGCTTACCTATTTCCTTTATTTTATGATTATTAGACTTCAATTATGTTGTGATTGGTATGGTCCACTTATGGAGGTGGTGTTATGTGCTTTACATGAAATTGATGTGGCCTTGTCGGCGTTATTTTAAGTAATATGATGATCACGGCCTTGTTGGAAAACTACTTGCAGTAATCTGATTATATGTGTAGTTGATTATGTGAAGTATGATTATATCTACCTACATGATGAGTAATGTGAAAGTATATGTGATCTTCTATTGATGTTATTTAGGTGATCATGTTAGACTATGACTATGACTTTGTGTGTATAGTCTTAGGGCTGTTGTATGTTATTCCTACTTGACTATATGAGTTTATGATGGTTATATTTATGATTATATTATAGTATATAGTATGACTTAAGGATGATAAGGGTTATTTCTACGTGCTTCTACAATGACATATTATTAGTTAAAGTGAAGTATGTGGTGTCTTCTCTTGGTTGACTTTGTCCCTTGCTTGATGTATGCATGAATGTGAATATGAGATCTCTTAACATAGGATGCAAAATTATCTTAGTCTTGATGGTATTAATGATGTGTGACCTTAATTTAGTTAAGAGGGTATTTGAAACCTTGAACCTAGTGGTAAGGTTATGAATGTTGAAGTCATAAGTCGTAATGGTATCATTCAAGTAAAGAATGATAGATGTAATGTTAATTTACTTGAACGGCATCATATTAATCCTTAGGAAAGTCATGATGAGCTTCTTGTGTCCATTGGGAGGTAGCCTTAATGAATCTTTCTTTGGTAGGGTAAATATGATTGGGTATGAACTTGATATGTAACCCCTTTATATGAACTTTAGGTGTAAATTACTCTATGAGAACGAAGGCTAGCACCAAGTTAGTATTGTAAGGGATGTAACTCTACTTAAATAATGAGACTAGATTATAAAGCATGCCCTTCATATTCCTTAGCCATGTTCCTACATGGGATGTGTATTAGTTCTACCGTTCGCATGTACAAAACCCTCATCGAAGTAGGTTAGAACTTTAGATCATGTATTTCCATGATGGTCTATGTCAGTCATTGCCTATTCTCATCAAATGGAATACCTATTAGTATTACAAAAGTTCTATGAAGTTTATGTGGTGGTATGGGATGCTATTTAGACATTTCACAATAAGCTTTGAACTTGTTAGTTGGAGTTTCTAGGTCTTGTCTAAGACCATTACTTGAATGTTCTTTATGTGTTGAATGTCTCCTAAATGAACTAATGAATATAATGAGTTCAGTTAAGAAAGTATGTTAAATGTATAAGTACTTATCTAGAGTAGTTAAGGGTTGTCTAGTTAAGGTGTAAAGAAGGCATAGGAATGGTCACTTTGTATCTTACCTAGATGAGTCTTAATAATGACATGATCTAAGATTAGGAAGTCATAAGGATTATTTAGGTAGTCTTTAAGAGGTCAATAATGAACATTATCTTCTTGATTTACTTAAGTAAGTCTTTTGATAGCCTTTGGTAAGAGAATGTCATATTATCTATATGTTGATGTGTTTGATGTCTTGTAAATGTGTATGTGTCTTATTAGAAGTAGTCTTGAGGATCATTTAGGTATGCTTAGGGAGGTTGTATGGGAGGTCTGTCTTTGTATGACTTAAGTGAGTCTTAGGATAGCTTTTAGTGGGATGATTACATGTTATAGAGTGTCTAAGGAAGAAGTAGGCAACTTCACTGTAACAGTGAAGGAATTCATTGTATAGTGAGTTGAGGTCACTGTAAAGTGTCTCTTAGAAATGTGATAATTCTTATAACGGATTTCTTATGTGTTTCTAAGTTTTTAAATGTTATTCTTATGATTATAATATTATGTGTAAAATATAAAGATCTAATAAATGTCCATTTTCATGATTTTCAAGCATTATGCCATACTTAGTACGTGTGGTTATACTAATCCATGATTTTATCTATGTCTATAGTTGTTAGTAGGTGATGAGCATTTGGAAAGAAAGACTAGGATCGTAGCATCGTTCAAGTGAAGTCGAAGTATGTCCTCAATTGATTCGAGGGCATATATATATACATTGTCTCTTATGTATTCTATTTCAAAGTATTGTAATAGACTAAGTATTTCTATATTAGTATTGTGTATGTGTCGTGTCCCAAAAGTATTTTCGCGTCTTGAGTTTGATGAGATTGAGACATAGTATTTCCTACGATTATATTTGAAAGAGTTTTTAAAGACAATAAAATGTTTTGTGAAAAGTTTTAATTCCTCAATACTTTTCATTATGTATATGTGATGAATGATATGTAAGGGCGTATACAAGACCTCCGAGAGGTCAAGTATTCCATGTCGCAATCCGAGACTGACTCTAACTTCTAAGATATGGTTTTGGGATATAACCAAGCTTGGTATTAGATCATAGGATATGAAAGTAGTATTAGGAATCGAAAAGTCTAATAAGGTCACGTCTAGTCGAGCCTTGACCATAAATGTGAGTCGCGACACATCTATGGTCGAGAGGCTGTAGGACGATAGAGTTTCCCTTCTTTTCTACTCCTATGTCGTGCCGTAGAATAAAAGTTATGAGTACTCTATTCTTATGGTTTTCCTTGTGTTTCTAGGAATATGAATACAAGGAAAACACAAGCTAGGAGAGTTGACGAGAATACTGTGCAAGAGGAGATTCCTCCTCAAGTTGAGCAAGTTGAGAAAGTTCCTCAAGGTGCTCAAGGTGTTCAAGGGGATCAAGTCCCTATTGTGGGTGGAGGTAATGATAGTCTGATAGTTCCCCAGGAGTTGAGTAATAGTAATATTATGGAGTCTTTGCTTGCTTTATCCCGAGCCGTAACTACTCAAGTAAATATGGTGCCTACGGTGAATGTTGTGGAGAGCACTATGACGTCTAGGTTAAGAGATTCGGTAAGGATGAATCCTCCTATATTTCTTGGCTCTAATGGGGGAGAGGATCCCCAAGAGTTCCTAGATGGAGTGTACAAGGTGTTGAGTGTTATGGGAGATACATCAAGGGAGAAGGCGGAATTTGCTTTGTACCGATTGAGGGATCTTGCTCAAATATGGTACATCAATGGAAGGGCAATAGGCTAGTGGAGTTGGGTCCTATTTAGTGGGTAGAATTTAAGGAATATTTTCTTGATAAGTACTTTCCCCGTGAGAGGAGGGAAGTTAAGGTAGAGGAGTTTATCAATCTCAAGCAAGGTAATATGAGAGTTGAGGAACACTCTTTGAAGTTCTCTATGTTATCTAGGTATGCCCCATTTCTTGTGTCTAATCCAAGGGATGAAATGAGTCGTTTCGTGAGTGTTGTTGCCGATCTAGTGAGGGAGGAATTCTGTACAGGATGATATGACTCTAGATAGACTCATGGTGAATGACTAATCAATTGAAGAGTCTAAACATAAGAGGATGTCTAGAAACTTTAAAAAGAGAGGTTCTAGTGACCAAGATCGTACTAGGTTTATGAATAGGGTTCAATGTCAAGAAGAACCTAGGAGTGCTAAAATGAAATTGGAGAAAGGAGGTGGTTCTCAAAATGGCAAATGTATATGTGTCACTTGTGGAAAGAGGCATTATGGTAAGTGTCTAAGGCGTACCGAAAGTTTATATGGTTGGGAAAAGGAAGGACACATTGTTAGATATTGTCCTAACATTTCTTCTAGAGGAAAAGAGGGTAAGCAAGTTGCTCCTAATGTTCCAAAGTAGGCTGTTCCAAAGGTAAAGGCTAAGCACTCCAGGAAAGAGGATCAAAGTCGGATTAGAATGATGATGATGATGCGGGTAATTCCTTGCTCTTCTCTTTTAGTTATATGAGTTCCTTCATAGTAGGGCTGTATGATTAGTAGATGGGATATAAAGTCACACAAGCATGTTGCATGTGCATGGTGTTTCGGAGTTTTATTGACATTAACTTTCATTGCCTTATTGAATTGTGCATTTTATAAATTATGATTATCTTGTAAGATATGTTTATATGGTGTTACTTTGTATATTAGCTTGTTTCTATCATGAATTGCCTAAAAGTTGCATTTTTGGAAAAATTTGCATTATTTCCTATATCTTGACTGCTCATTATAATATTATTGAGAATTTTACTAGTTCATTGTTTGGCCTAAAATTTTTGTGATATGGTTAGAAATGATGTATATGAGTATGATATTGAATAAAAATGAGTTTTCGTTATTTGGAATGAAACATGTGAGTTTTGTAACATGATGAGTTATAGAATGTTTTCTAGTTTCTTTTGGTGTTGTGATTTTCTTGACTATGTGAAATTGATGTTGTCTTTTTTATAATGTGTTATATGGTATGGTGATCAGCAGCTAGTTGAATCTCTATACGTGGAAGTGTTCGGAGAGTGGCAAGTGTAATTCTAGGACGAATGTTGTCAAAGTGGGGAGAATGTAAGATTTCAAAAATGACATAGATGAAAAATACACTAACATAGTTTTCATTATTATCTAAGGTCGTAAAATGGTCTAAAATGTTGTATTGAAGCAGTGTCTATAAGCTTACGTGCATTGGAAGTCAAACGTCAAGGGACGACCGAGACGTTCCACGACTACGTCACCTATGTTCCTCATATGTGGTTCTAAGTGTTTATGTTTGATTAATGATTTTATATGTTCCATAGATGAGTTATTATACATTATATAGGCAGTATGCCCAGTTTCCTAAAGTTTTAAAGTCAAATGTCCAAAAACGTCCATGACATTAGAAAGTTTTACCTTGAAACGACCTTGTGTATCTAAACATGTCTCGTCATGTTTTACATGTTCGTTTTTGATGAAACTCATGGAAGAGGTCCTAAACTCGTATATAATCATGTTTGGGTTGGAAAAGTGCGGAAAAACATCCCCAAGGACCATCCAAGAGTCGTTGAGGAAGGACACAAGTTGGTGCCCAAGGCTGCCCAAGACAGCCAAACCACGGAGGCAATTGACGCTCAGTGGGTCAGTCGATACCCTTTTGGTAGGGTATCCTCGTTTGGGACTTATACATGGGAGAGAATAGTCCAACTACCAGCCTCAGACCCAGACCGTAGACCAGCAGGATGGTCCATTGGTCAAAGGACGGGCCGTCGTTTGGCAACCGTCTATCAGTCTCTGTTCCTGCACAGGTTCGATATTAACTGAGGGGTGAAAGTAGAAATTCACTCCACTTCCACATAAGGGTATTGTCATTTCCTAAGGGTTCTTTTGGGTATTTTAAATATGTTTATAAGCCTATAACACTAAGAAGATTTCATTCTTCAAAATCAAAACCCAAATTCCTTTAGAAATTCCCTAGAACTCCATTAGAGCCTAAACTCAAGGAAGGGCTTGGATTGAGGGATTGACTGTAAATTTTTCATATAATTGAAGAATTAGATTCATCAAGTTATGGTTTTTGATCCTTAAAACTCTGTTCATCAACGATCCCAACTTTCAAAGATGTTTTCCAATATTTTCAAAGATGAATTGTGCACTTTCATGATCTATTCCATGGGTTCTTGCACTAATGGTTTCTAAAGATTGAATAATTATTTAATTGTTAATGTATTGATGATTTTTAAAATAAAATAACTAATGAACTAATGAATTGGATGAACACTAGTTTTTGAATAAGTTATGGGTTACTTGATATTGATCTAATGTTTATAAAAACTAATGTAGTTTCATATAGGTCAATGATTTATGTAATAATTATAGTAATTGATATCTAGGGTGAATTAGATTGATGGATATGTAGTTAATTTACCTAGTTTTATGAATATTGCTATAATTTCATTGAATTATTGGTTATGGACATGGGTAAGGGTCTTGTGATATCGAATTAGGTGATTTTGCATTGGATTGAGCTATTGAGGATAGAGTGGTGGTAAGCTGCCGTGTTTCCTTTATTTTATGATTATTAGACTTCAATTATGTTTTTATTGGTATGATCCACTTATGGTGGCGATGTTGTGTGCTTTACTTGCAATTGATGTGGCCTTGTCGAAGTTATTTTAAGTTATATGATGATCATGGCCTCGTCAGCAAACTACTTGAAGTAATTTGATTATCTGTGTAGTTGATTATGTGAATTATGATTATATCTACCTACATGATGAGTAATGTTAAAGTATATGTGATGTTCTATTGATGCTATTTAGGTGATCATGTTAGACTATGTATATGGCTTTCTGTGTATAGTCTTAGGGTTGATGTATGTTACTCCTTCATGACTATCTGAGTGTATGATGGTCATATTTATGATGATATGATAGTATATAGGATGACTTAAATATTTTAAGGGTTATTTCTATGTGCTTCTAGAATAACATGTATTTTGAGTTAAAGTGAAGTATGTGGTGTCGTGTCTTGGTAAACATGTGTCCCTTGCTGATGTATATATAAATGTGAATATGAGATGTCTTAACTTAGAATGTTAAATTGTCTCAGTCTTGATTGTATTTATGATGTGTGACCTTAATTAAAGTTAAGAGGGTCCTTTATGTCAAACCTTGAACCTAGTGGTAAGGTTATGGATGTTGAAGTCGTAAGACATAATGGTATCCTTCAAGTAAAGGAATGATAGATTGAAGGTTAATTGGATGGAACGGCATCATCCTCAGTAAAGTCATGCTAAGCTTTTGGTGGCCACTGGGAGGTAGCCCTAGTGGACCTTTCTTTGGTAGGGTTAATGTGATTAAGTTATGAAGTTGATATGAAACCCCTTTATACGAACCTTAAGTGTAAATTACTCAATGAGAACGAACGCTAGCACCGATTGAGTATGGTAAGGGAAGTAGTTCTAGTTAAAGAATACGACTATATTAGAAAGTATGCCCTTCATATTCCTTAATCATGTGCCTACATGGGATTTGTCTAAGTTATACCATTGGCAAGTAGAACCCCCTCATCGAAGTAGGTTAGAACTTAGGATTCCTTTTCATGCTATCATGGTCTATTTCGGTTATTGTCTATTCTCATTATATGGAATACCTACTAGCATTAGAGAAGTTCTATGAAGTTTAGGTGGTGGTACGGGACGCTATCTAGACATTGCACAATAGGCTTTGAAGGTGTTTGTTGGAGTTCATAGGTCTTGTCCAAGACCATTACTTTGTATGTTCTCTATGTGTTGAATGTCTCCTAAATGAACTAATGAATATAATGAGTTACATGAAGAAATTATTTTAAATTAATAAGTACTTATGTCATGTAGTTAAGGGTTGTCTAGTTAAGGTGTAAAAGGGGCATAGGAATGGTCACTATGTATATTACCTATATGAGTCTTAACAATGACTCTAGTTAGGAATGATTTTGATTATATTGGCATGATGTAAACTTAGGAAGTCTTTAGGATAATTTAGGTTTATTTTTATGAGTTCAATCATGGATGTTATCTTCTTGATTTACTTAAGTAAGTCTTTTGCTAGCCTTTGGATAGAGAATGACATATAATATATATGTTGATGTGTTTGCTATTTTGTAACTGTGTATGTGTCTTATTAGAAGTATTCTTGAGGGTCATTTATGTATGCTTAGGGAGGTTGTATGGGCGGTCTCTCTTTATGTGACATAAGTGAGTCATAGGATAGCTTTTAGTGGGATGATTACATTTTATAAAGTGTCTAAGGAACAGTACACCATTTTCGGCCTACAGCAACACCACGTAAGTGTAGCCTAAACTAGCAAAAAGTGTGGTCTTTGATAAAAGGCTACACTTTTGGACATTCAGCAACACTTTTTAGGGGC
The DNA here is from genome assembly GCF_001406875.1 of Solanum pennellii. Lineage (NCBI taxonomy): Eukaryota > Viridiplantae > Streptophyta > Magnoliopsida > Solanales > Solanaceae > Solanum > Solanum pennellii. The sequence goes on along the minus strand of NC_028638.1, from coordinate 15,255,471 downwards.
TGCCCAAAAGAAGTGTAACATTTGACATTAGGAAACACTTTTTAAATGTTGCCATCTTTGGCTACACTTATAAAGCGTAGCCAAATAGGTGTAAGGGCACGCTTTGAAGACGTGCATTAGCAACACCTATTTTTTGTTAGACTACACTTAAAAGCGTTGCCTTTTAGATTTATTGGTCATACTTAAAAAGGGTTGCCTTTTATTGGTCATCTATTGCAACACTTTCAAAGTGTAACTTTTTATCTACCTAGAGCAACACTTACAAAGTGTAACTTCAACATTTATAAGCCTACATGTAGCACAAATATATATAATATATTTACATACATACAAGTGACCTAAAACACAAAATGAACTAATTAATCATTAAATTGAAGCTATATATTTCAAATAAACTTCGAGAAATATTTCATGTACAACCAAAAGATAGTATGTGTTGTGTACATACCCATACTTATACATCAATATTCTAAATGTGTACACAATAAATCAAATATGTATTTAAACTTTTACAATAGTTCAAAAACTCTTCATCATCCACTTCAAATTTGATCACCTCCATTTCCCTACACAAATAAGATATTGGCAGTTATATAGAAGAGGTAAGAAGTTCAGATTGCAACAATATAGAGAGGCAAGAAATCCAGCAGTTACAGAAAATTAGATTGCATCTTTTGATGTTCAAACAAGCAAGATGAATAGTGGTCAAGAGAAACAAAACCTTAGCTCAATTCAAACCAAAGCCACTAACAATAAATTACCAATGATGAAATAGCAAAAACAATATATAAGTCAATAAGCAAGATCAAAGATCTGTTATACATACCCTGTGCAAATACGTTTCTGAGTTCTTAGGAAAATCAGAATTGATAACAACGTTAACTGCTTGAATATCAATTCCTCTAGTAAACAAATTTGTTCCATGAAGAAGGAACACAAAATTAAGAAATTTAACAATTAATCAATCTGAAATTTCAGCTGTAACGGAAAGCGTGACGGACCGTCGTAGCCATGACGGTCCGTCCTGCATGTTCGTCATGAAGATCAGAGAAGTAGCATAAGAAACTTGCAAGTATGGGACGACGGAGTCCACGACGGCCCGTCATGACCACGACGGCCCGTCATGACCACGACGGCCCGTCATGACCACGACGGCCCGTCATGACCACGACGGCCCGTCATGACCACGACGGCCCGTCATGACCACGACGGCCCGTCATGACCACGACGGCCCGTCATGACCACGACGGCCCGTCATGACCACGACGGCCCGTCATGACCACGACGGCCCGTCATGACCACGACGGCCCGTCATGACCACGACGGCCCGTCATGACCACGACGGCCCGTCATGACCACGACGGCCCGTCATGACCACGACGGCCCGTCATGACCACGACGGCCCGTCATGACCACGACGGCCCGTCATGACCACGACGGCCCGTCATGACCACGACGGCCCGTCATGACCACGACGGCCCGTCATGACCACGACGGCCCGTCATGACCACGACGGCCCGTCATGACCACGACGGCCCGTCATGACCACGACGGCCCGTCATGACCACGACGGCCCGTCATGACCACGACGGCCCGTCATGACCACGACGGCCCGTCATGACCACGACGGCCCGTCATGACCACGACGGCCCGTCATGACCACGACGGCCCGTCATGACCACGACGGCCCGTCATGACCACGACGGCCCGTCATGACCACGACGGCCCGTCATGACCACGACGGCCCGTCATGACCACGACGGCCCGTCATGACCACGACGGCCCGTCATGACCACGACGGCCCGTCATGACCACGACGGCCCGTCATGACCACGACGGCCCGTCATGACCACGACGGCCCGTCATGACCACGACGGCCCGTCATGACCACGACGGCCCGTCATGACCACGACGGCCCGTCATGACCACGACGGCCCGTCATGACCACGACGGCCCGTCATGACCACGACGGCCCGTCATGACCACGACGGCCCGTCATGACCACGACGGCCCGTCATGACCACGACGGCCCGTCATGACCACGACGGCCCGTCATGACCACGACGGCCCGTCATGACCACGACGGCCCGTCATGACCACGACGGCCCGTCATGACCACGACGGCCCGTCATGACCACGACGGCCCGTCATGACCACGACGGCCCGTCATGACCACGACGGCCCGTCATGACCACGACGGCCCGTCATGACCACGACGGCCCGTCATGACCACGACGGCCCGTCATGACCACGACGGCCCGTCATGACCACGACGGCCCGTCATGACCACGACGGCCCGTCATGACCACGACGGCCCGTCATGACCACGACGGCCCGTCATGACCACGACGGCCCGTCATGACCACGACGGCCCGTCATGACCACGACGGCCCGTCATGACCACGACGGCCCGTCATGACCACGACGGCCCGTCATGACCACGACGGCCCGTCATGACCACGACGGCCCGTCATGACCACGACGGCCCGTCATGACCACGACGGCCCGTCATGACCACGACGGCCCGTCATGACCACGACGGCCCGTCATGACCACGACGGCCCGTCATGACCACGACGGCCCGTCATGACCACGACGGCCCGTCATGACCACGACGGCCCGTCATGACCACGACGGCCCGTCATGACCACGACGGCCCGTCATGACCACGACGGCCCGTCATGACCACGACGGCCCGTCATGACCACGACGGCCCGTCATGACCACGACGGCCCGTCATGACCACGACGGCCCGTCATGACCACGACGGCCCGTCATGACCACGACGGCCCGTCATGACCACGACGGCCCGTCATGACCACGACGGCCCGTCATGACCACGACGGCCCGTCATGACCACGACGGCCCGTCATGACCACGACGGCCCGTCATGACCACGACGGCCCGTCATGACCACGACGGCCCGTCATGACCACGACGGCCCGTCATGACCACGACGGCCCGTCATGACCACGACGGCCCGTCATGACCACGACGGCCCGTCATGACCACGACGGCCCGTCATGACCACGACGGCCCGTCATGACCACGACGGCCCGTCATGACCACGACGGCCCGTCATGACCACGACGGCCCGTCATGACCACGACGGCCCGTCATGACCACGACGGCCCGTCATGACCACGACGGCCCGTCATGAACACAACGGCTCGTCATGACCACGGCCCGTCATGATCACGACGGCCTCTCATGACTATGACGGCCCGTTGCGAGGTCCACGGCGGCTCGTCGTGACCACGACGTCCCGTCGCGAGGTCCGTCGACCCAGTCGCGTTTTGACAGATTTCCAGCAAATAGAGTTACTATCTATACTTATGGCCAAAAAGACTGAATTAGCTAATGTTACTATCTATACTTGAAAATGCACTAGAAAAACCAAGCTTAAGGTGATCAAACTATGAACTCAGGAAGACAAAAAAAACTGTTTATCAATGTAAAGTTTGCAGTAAAAGATTAGATAAACAATTATGGGCTCTATGGCTACAAGATACCAATTTGATCACGGTGAAGTATAAAATTGAGTTACCAAAATGCTTAATGTAATACCAATATCAATCAGTTGACTTCACGTGAAGTTAGAAAAATGACCTTCCTCCCACTGCAAAATAAGTGATGCATATGGTTCAGTAATTGGCATGTGAACTGGGAGATCTGGAAACAAGCGATGGAGAGCATACACTGCAACTCTGTTTTGTGCATCCTGAGCAAATCACAGTTCAAAAAAGAAGAGAACCATGTTTTAGAATCAAATCTCAAAACAAAAATCATAGCAAACTAAAAAAAAGTTAACAAGTGTTTTTAAAACAGAACTCTGCAAATTCTAGTAAATTAATAAGATCTCTGATTCCCATAAAAACCAAGCTTACGTATGTCCATTTATACGTAATACAACTATAAACTAAACTCCCAAATCAACAAAATTCGTATAAACAACACAAGAACATAAAAACCCTAACTTAAATTTTGGACTGACACACAAGAATATCAAAATCATAAACATATAATTTAGACTTTTGAAGGTAAAATCTCTTACCTGATAAACTCTACTCCAACAACCTAAAGCTTTAAGACATGAGGCAAGTTGATTAGTGAAGCATTTTCTTTCAATTTTCAAAAGGAAATCTGATGGAATAGCAGTTTACCCAGAAATCTTTGAAGAAAATCGTCTTCTTCAACTCTCCAATCTTGAACAACGAAGCTGAGAGGAAAATCGTCTTCTTCAGTTCATGTTCAGAGAAATCGCAGTGCTCTTCGATTCTTCAGCTAAAAATTGTGTCCTTCAGTTGAGTTTGACAGAAATGTGACGACAATTGTAGTACAAATTGATTTCTTCCGTTCTTCGATCCTTCTTCAGTTCATGCAAATGGTGTTCTTCAGCTGAAAATGAAAGCTTCAGCTGAAGTTTAAGGAAATGTTGCCTTTTTTTTTCTTTAATGTTTTAATCTTTTTAATTTTTCTTTAATATTTTATTTTTTTGGCCAAATGAAAATGGGAGGGAGATCAAACTTAAATGTTAAAATGTTGGAGGGAATATAAAATTTTGGTGAAAACACTAAGGCCACATTATTAATGTGTTGTATTTTCAATTATAAAAATAACACACTTTAAAAGTGTGGCCATTCATGTAAATAGTTATTGCCAACTATAACAAAACTTATAAAGTGTAGTTTATCCCATTAAAGAGTACACTTTAGAAGTGTTGCTAAAATTAATGTAGCTAAAAGTCAAAATCATTGGCTACACTTTAAAAGTGTTCCAAAAGTAATTTAGGCAACACTTTATAAGCGTTGTCAAGATTTAGTGTTGCCGTAGACCTGAAATGGTGTAGTGGAAGAAGTAGGCAACTTCACTATAATAGTGCAGGAATTCACTGTACAGTGAGTTGAGGTCACTGTAATGTGTCTCTTAAAATGTGATAATTGTTCTAACGGATTTCTTATGTGTTTCTAAGTTGTTAAATGTTGTTATAATTATTATAATATGATATTTAAAAGAAAAATATGCATATTTCTAATAAATGTTTATTTTCAAGAGTTTCATGTATTATGCCATACTCAGTACATGTGGTTGTACTAATCTATGCTTTTATCTATATCTATTTTTGTTTGAAGGTGAGGAGCATTTGGAAAGAAAGACTTGGATCATAGCATCATTCAAGTGAATTTGAAGTATGTCCTCAATTGATTTGAGGGCATATATACACACTCACACACACACACACACATATATATATATATAAATATATATATATATATATATATATATATACNGTATTGTGTATGGGTAGTGTCCGTACAGTATTCTCATGTCTTGAGTTTGATGAGATCGAGACTTAGTATTTCCTATGACTTTTCTTTATGTATATGCTATGAATGATATGTAAGGGCGTGTACATGACCTCCAAGAGGTCATGTACGTCGTGTCGCAATCCAAGATTGACCCAAACTTCTAGGGTGTGGTTTAGGGATGTGACAAAGAAATGATCAAGCCTTCAAGTTTCCAACTTAATTATGTGGCTTTATCACCCTTTGGATCTTTTTCCCCAAAATTTCCCTCAAAAGGATGATTTCTAAAACCCCAAATCTAGGTTTTTTTCTACGTATGGGTCTTCTTCGAAAAACGAAATTATGAATCAAGTGTGAAAAAATATAATGAATCAATGTTGTTTACTATTGGTGGTTAATTGATGATTTTCTATGAGATTTCCCTAGACCCATGTCTTTCCCCAATTTCATGAAAACCTTGAATTTATTTGGTGAATTGTGAAGATTATGAACATGTACATTGACTACAGAATAGTTAATTATGTAATTTCTTCTTGAATCTACCTTGTTTATGTAATTGGTTATGTATTCTTGGTAATGTAAGTATGAATTTCTTTTAAGGGAAATGAGGTATATTGATTAGTTCTTCTTAGATTCAATTATGACTACTTAGATAGTAATACTCTCATGTCTAATGTGTGGGTTTGATGTTGATGCTAAGTATTCCTCATCCTTAAACCTAGACTACTTTGTATTGCTTATGAATTTTGTAAGTATTTTATTGTATGATTATTATATGAATAAAAGTATTTTCTCATGATTATAATAAAGTGTTAAGTTAATGGTTTACTCACTTATGAGGTGGTGTCTAAAGTGAAAGGATTGTTCTCACTTGTGATGACCTATGAGCTAGATATGATAAGATGTTTACATATGGGTTTAGAAGAGACTAATGTAAACTTTTATGATGAAATAATATGATTAGTAAAGGTCGTAATTGCTTAGCACCGAAATGGCATGTAAATGAGATGGAGGTCTCTCGTTAGTAAGTCCGGCCTCCCACATGGGTTTCCTCACATTAGTAAGTCCGAATTCCCTAGTTATGTGTTGTCTCATGAGATGGAAACCTCCACGTAAGTAAGTCATGTTTTCTAGCAACAATCTCCTTGACCCTTAACTATGTGCCCACATAGGACTCTAGATTGGTGGATCCACCTAGATAGCTACATACGAATGGTTACACCTTAGACAAGTGTAACACTCTTTTTTTGGTGTGGAAGCGTAACACCGGATTCAATGTATCTCACATGGTCTCATGTCGGTTATTTCACTTATTTCCCCAATGTAAACGTACATGAACAAGCTAAGTATGTGAACTCTAATTAGGGTTGTCTTGAAGGGTACTATATAGGGTGGGGGAGGGTATTGCACTTCTCTCACTCATTGCACATGTGGAATCCTAAGGGATGGTTCTAGTAGTGTTATTTTATGAATATGACTATGACTATGATTATGTTGATAAGATATGAGTAGTATTCATGTATTAATCATGTTATGATGACTTTAAGAGAATAAGTTGTAAGTATGAAGTGGGTTGCTTAATGTCATACTTAGCCTTGGATAGGATTATGGAGTTTTATCTTTGGCATTGCACAAGTATTGCTTGGGTGATGTACATGTTAAGTTGCTATTATGTTTCTTATATATGCACGTTGAGTTAAATTGATAGATAGCATGATATCAACTAAAATTTCCTTTTCTCATGTATTGATGATTTTTGCGCATAGGATCCATTGAGGAGATTCATGGTTATTAGAGAAGAAGACGTGGATCTTTCCTATGTCAATTGGTGAGTCCTCATGAGTTCCGAGGATAGTACCACTCATCAAGCCTTATTAGTTTTGTCTATATTTGAAACAATTATTCCATTCTCATGTTGAGACTTCATTGTAGTCCATATGGCATATTGTAATAGACTAAGGTCAATGACCAAACTATTCATATTCTTGTAGATTTTGAATGTTAGACACTGTATTAGACTAAATTCTTATATGTTTGTTATGTTATCTATGCGAGAAGCCTAAGTAAGTTTCATATGTTAGAGGTCTATGTAAACCTCATGAAGTAGATATAAATGAAATATTTTTAATTTTTCAGTGATTTTGACCAATGATGTGCTATGATCTATGTTGTGTGCTTGTCTTAGTCCTTTTATAGGACGACAACGCCGGTTACGCCTAGGGGGTACTTTGGGTTGTAACAATACTTCATGGACGTATACTATACATTGCATAGTAGTAGACACAAGTGCATATTAGAATACCCTTTCATTAAACACCATGAATCGATATTACTTGTAAGCACACATAAGGTGTGTGTGTAAATTGGACAACATGATCACATAATAGAAACAATCCTAACATTGAGGCAGACACCTTACAAAGGTCACAATACACATTCAAGTCCCCTAAACCATAGAAAACTCACATATAGAGTAATGGGAACTATAGTCCACACACAAAAAAATTATAACATAGGAGACAAGAAATCTTTGTTACTTGAATCTCAAACTCCTAATCATGCTTAAGACCACACATTCATGTAGAGGTTCATAGGTAGAGGTCATGCTACACAAGGGTAACCAATCATCAATAGACCTCAACCATGTCAAATGTATAGACCCCTAACCCTAACATCTTCATTAACATATACATAGCACCATCAATATAACCTAGATCATGAACTAGAATTTAAGACTAGGCATAATACTTCATATTGTGTGATCATCACAACCACACTTTCAAGATACTATTGCCTTCAAGGCCATGATCACATCACATATAGAATGACAAGAAAGTAAACACAGCCACTATAAGTGGACCATACCACACAATGCCATACAAGACCAATTCAACTACCAATTCTGTACAAAGTAGAGGAAAATAGGGCAATCTTACCAATACTCTAAGATTTGATCATCATTCATCAATTCCCAACAATTCATCATCAATTGACACCAAGGAATATAAAACTAAGAAATTCATTACATTCTAAACATAATTCAATCATCATCTAATCAAGATCAAAAGACCCACATTATATTATAATTAGGGAAATTAGGGAGATCATGGGTTCTTCATGGAATCGGATTGAAATTCATCATAAAATCATAAATTGATCATAAATTCATCATTAAATTATTTTTACACCAATTTGACAATGAACCCATGGCTAGATTGAAAATTGTAAATTTTTGGTGTTTGAATCACTTTGGAAAATCCTTGATCGAACTCCTTAGATGAATGGATAACTATGGATGAAGGATTTAAGCACTCATACTTCAATTCACATAGACTAGAGTCAAGTAGATCAACTGAGATCCTTATCATTTAGGCATAATTCCATGAAGGCCATACTCAACCATGCCATGCTTAGTTATGTTTAAGGGGGAATATCCTTCTCCTCAGCACATCTACATGTCTTCATAAGTTCATACACAAGCAATGCACAAAGGTCAATTAATTTTAAATGAGAAATTCTCAACTTTTAACCAAAGCATGCTAATTCTCCCTAGTGAAGTCTAAATATTATGTCACACAACGTACATCAGAACAGTAGGAAGTCATTTTACAAAATTTCAACTTCTAGCATGGCAATAGTTTTCATAACCATGCATCAATTAAAGAAACTCATGTAATTTATAGGCACACGTCAAGAGCATTAGCTAAACACACTATCACTTTGAAAGAGTGATCCAACATTAACACTTCCCAAGTTATAAAAGTTGCAGATTTTTAAGAAAATCATAATTTTTGATTTAAAGGAACATCAAGTTTCCATTGATGGCTTAAAACACCACACATTATAAGTGACATCAAACAAGCTCCTTACGTCCTCTCATTAAGTTAAATGCCCAACTAACATATCAAGATGCACAATCAACATGAGGAAACATGAATTTGATCAAAATCTTTTTTCATGCAATTTAGAATCTTCAAAACATACTTAACATAGTGTCATTTAAGACATACATAACATATGGAGAACATGCAAGTCATGCTTATATTCAAGACTTCTACCATGGACAAGCTTCTAGGAACTATTTGGTTTCAAACTCGAGTAAGAATAGAAGGACAAGATAGGGATATCTACCACCTTACTACTCACATCACAACCCCTACTTAGGGTAAACTCATTAAAGAGAAACTTAACTCCACCTTAGGAAAACATTAGTTCACCAATTATAATAACTAAGCACATCACCCCACTCTTGGGATCTAAGCTTAAGAACACCCTCCATCAATATCACTTAAAAGTGATTTCCAACTTAAACATGTTTAAAGGGAACTTAACATAGGAACGTCATCATTGGAACATAAAGGGTACTCAAAACTTTTCTATCTAAGCACATTATCACCCACTTGGTAAGCCTAATCACATCGTGCCCTTAAACACCAAGGTCAAGGTAAGTCAAAGCCGGCCATTCATACTCTTCACTCAAGAAGATTTAACATCATTAAGGGTTCTCACTCCTAATGTCATATAAAGGAGTCTACTAACTCAATCATCAAGGGGTAATACCTCAAACATAATCATTCCTTCAAGCTCAAAACCTAAAGGAAATCCATAACATTCAAATTAGGTCATACTACCCAACCATATAAGGTCTCAACTATACCATGAATACCAATGTTCATAAAAAACTTAAGGGAAACAATATCGGAGACCTGACCATCAAGGCCTCTTTATTTCCTTTAAACACTAGGGAAAGATAACTTCTAGGTCATTTCAACCCACATCACCTAGTTATAACCGAAGAACTTCCTCCAATGGTCATACTTAAGATTAAACTTAATAGACATATAACCACTTCAAGGTATGTCAACATAAAATCTATTTTCCTTTTAAAGGTTTAAGGGATACATACTACCCTCTAAGACAATTTTAGGGAAAAACATAATTCAAACCTATAGAACAAAACTCTTCCCTTCCCCTTTTTTCCACACTTAGAATAGGTTCATAAGGGAACTATCAACTAATCATAAGGGTTCTCCCACTACTAAAATTCTCCACAATCACCTTACGAGGTAAGAACAATACCTTCCCTTTGATGATCAAGCCCACACAAAAGTCTCCAATCCATACAAGGTAACTATGATGAATCACACATAAAAAGGAAGCATTTCAAACATTTCTCATATATAAAGGCTGCATGCATCTTAGCTATTTACCACACTTCTTCAAAGTATTTAAACCTAAACCATATCATGAGACTATCATCCTACATACTCATAAAGCCAATCATTATTCCAAAAGGAACTGAATTTGACTATAATAATTCTTAATAAGATATCATCATACCATAACATAAATCTTCAAATTACATGTCATTTCACATAGATCTCATATATAGCCATGAATGGACATCACAACAAAGCATGTCAAAATTCACCTGACACCTACACATTAAACCATAAAACCAAGACAAGCATTAAAACTCACCTTTTCTCCTTCAAGCATAGAGATATCATCTCATCCAAGCAATGACATCCAAAAGACCACCGGACAAGTAAAAATATAAGAGAGAGATCTGACAGAGTTAAGTTCTATGGCACGACATGAGAATAGTGAAGAAGAAAAACTCTATCTTCCTATATCCTCTATCTCATAGATGTGTCGCGACTCACCACTGATTAACGAGACTCTACTATATGTTGAAATATGAGAATTTTGACCATAAAACCACTTTTATAACCTCATGCTCTGATACCAAGTTTTTCCCGACCGAAGAGCACCCCCTAGAAATAACATGGTGTACTTGACCTCTCAGAGATCTTATACAAGCTCATAGTAATCATTCATCGTATTATCATAGTAAATTTAGCAAAAAATTTGAAACTTTCGTAGCACATCGTATTCTAGAACATCACTTCCATTATATAATTCAATTATTATCTAATCAAGATCAAAAGACCCACATTATATCATAATTTGAGAAATTAGGGAGATCATGAGTTCTTTATGGAGTTGGATTGAAATTCATCATAAAATCATTTTTAATCATCAATTCATCATTATAATGATTGGAAATCAATTTGACTCCTTAGATGAAAATTGCGAATTTTTGGTCTTTGAATCACTTTTGAAAATCCTTCATTGAACTCCTTATATGAATGCATAACTAAGGATTAAGGATGACCATACCTTATTGATTTAATTCCAATGAGAAATTTGATTAAAAAAAACCCTGGAAATCCAGCCCCTAGCTTGAACTTGAGTTTTCTCTCCAATGGAGGTTTGAGAGAATTTGGAGGGGAAGAGAATTTGAGATTTTTTATATTCTTATTGGGTATTGGGGTTTTGACTTGGTAAAGGGGTTAAATAAGTCTTTAATTGTTTAGAAGAGTCTCCCAATATTATATACCACCCCCACACTCATTTGGAATTTTAGACATGTCAAACTTAACTTTCATTTTCGAAATCTTTGTAAGGGAGAAAGTCCACGACGCGGAGCTGTTCCAGCATGATTTTTTGAATCAATTCGTAGAACTGTAGAATCTGCGTTGTGTCCTCAATGCGAACAAAACTTTTGGACCAAGGACGCCACAGTATGCGACGTGGACCCACTTCATTCAACAAAATATTGCTGCCTTGGACAACATGTTTGCCCAAGGTCGGGTCCTCCTCAAGGACCCTTTAGGGCCGTCGTTGGAAATTTGTGCCAGGATGTTTCAACCCTAAATACACTCGTATACATGTTAGGGTACTATCCTAACAATTTGAGAACCAAACAACACATAAATCATACCAAGGCACACCAAGACACACATGAACATCTCTAGGCCAGCTCTCGAACGTCTCGTATGTTCTTGGACATTTGACCTCCAAATGAATTCTAATCAACCATACATAATGTAAATAACTTATTAACTTATTTTAAACATTTTAGGCACATGTGAGGCTCTAGGCACCTTAATTCATTTTGAGGATTCTTATATTAACCGCCCCTTAGCCTTTAATTATTCACCGAACAATTTAACCAGCTAACTCACTAAAGTAAAAAACTAGGCAATATACTCAACCCTCAATCGATGAACCCCTATCTACATGGTGTGGATCAATCCATGGCATTGTACTGGAAGTTTGTGGTTTGATTCAAAGAGTGTTATTTGAGTCCTTTTAGGAATGTGCCTAAGTATGGACCTACGACACCATCTACATGCCATTTACCCATCGACGACTCATCGTTTGGTCCATCCTTTAGCCACTATCAAATTGAAAGTTTTGGGTCAAATGTTAGGGTCCTCTCCAATGACCCTTAGGGTGGTCCATAGGAGTCGTACTCAGATGTTTCAACCCAAAACACACTCTAATACATGTTTAATACCTTTTTACCAAATTTTACTAAATTCCGAATTTTAAAACCCCTTGAAACATGCCAAGGCATACTAGTTCACATTTCACAATTCTCCAAACATCATGGTCGTTTCTTGATGTTTTGACTCTAAAACTTCCTAATTAATAATTTTATGCTTAGAAATAGTGTTTTAGAATTTAGTTCATCATGTGAGGCTCTACATCAGGTCATGAACTTTTGGAGGGTTACAAAAACCATATCTCAGAAAGTCATAAGAGTTATCCTAATAGTCCTTGGTGGGAAGCCCTAGTGGACCTATCCTTGGAATAAAAGGTATGATGAGTTGGTAAGACTTAGGGGTGGTACCTTCTCTAATAAACCTAGGAAATTATTTAATCTATGAGAACAAAGGAAAAGCACCGAGTGAATATGCTTGTGGTAGTATCTTTACTTTAGATGAGACTAGAGTAAAAAGAAATCGTTGATGTTCCTTATCCATGTGCAAACATCGGATGATTACTAGTTCTAACTTTGGCAAGTGGAACACCTTCCACGGTGTGGGGTCTTATGACACTGGATTCCATACCTAGCTAGTGTGATATATGTCCATTAATTCCTATTCTCATATGATATGTGGATTCTAGTATTGGAGAAGTTCTACAACGTGTGGGTGGTGGTATGGGACGCTATCTACACATTGCACGAGTTGTCTTTGAAGGTGCTACGATGAGTTTGTTAGATCCTCCAATAGCATTATGTGAAGTCATCTAATTTGTTACTTATCTCTTAAATGGATTAACAAATAATGTTGACTCTAGTTAATGCATGTTGAATAAAAAGGTTCTTATCTAGGGTAGTTTTGGGATTGCTTAGATAGGCTTGAAGAGGGTGTATTGTCAGTCTCTTCATGTCTTACATAGGTGAGTCTTAGAGTAACCTTAGGTACAGATTCTAAATTATGAAAAGGGAATAATCTTTCTTTGGGATGTCTTGAGGATCATCTAGGTAGGTGTGAAGGGGATGTATGGGTGGTCGTTTCATATGTTACTTAGGTGGGTCTTAGGATAACCTTTTTTAGGAGCTATAAATGTTTGTATGGACTCTAAGTGATTATGGTTATACATTATGGATTACTTTAATATGTATTATATGTGAAAATTGACTTGAAGATGGTTGTTATACTTGTTTAAGAGGTTTCTAACAAAAGAGCATTAAAGCATACTTTAAAGCAAATATTTGTTTTGCATGGTTTTATTCCATTTCACCATACTTAGTGCCTTCAATGTGCTAATTCCATATGTTTTCCCTTTCTGCATGTGTTGGTTTAGAGTGAGGATATTCTTAGAAGTTGAAGCTTGGGAATAGTGTTCTCTCAAGATTTGTATGACCTCATATGATCGAGGACATAGCGTATATTTAGTTTTCTTTTTCAAAAGACTTTTTAAAAGACTTAGTTTCTTTTAAATTGATGTAAAGGTCATGACCCTATGATATTTTATGTGTCTAAGATGGATATGACAAGACTTATTTCTTCCTTATGATTGTGTATAAGTGTTTGAATATTATGATGTCTAAGGGATTGTACAAGACCTCCGAGAGGTCGAGTACGCCGTGTCGCTTCTAGTGGGTGCTCCGCAGGTGTGTCAGTTTTAGTTTTGCTAGACTTAGATTGGGCCTGTCCCAACATTTCTAGTCAGTTAGAGGCTATTTTTAGACATAATTAGATTCGTCTTTGAATTGAGTTAGTATGTTCCTTGCATTAAAATCGTCTGTTTTTATATGTCTCAGTTATAATATATGGGTATTCCCCATCTTTTAATTTTATTTATGATTATAGCTTCCCTATCATTTTATTATTTAGTATATCATTAGTATGCTCAACAGGGCGAATTCTAACGTGTGAACTCATTAAAAAAACTTCTAAACGAAAGAATTATCAATACAAGCAAGATGTTATTCTACTGATCATACCAGCAGGGTTAGATTAGGATCACTTTTGGTCCTAGGTCACGTGTCAGCGTCTTGGGGTAAGCGCGGGGTGTGACAAACTTTTTATCAAAGGACTAGGTTTAACTATCCTAGGATGTATGAAAAGCCTCAATAAGTAGAGTACCTTTTATGAGCGTAGATTGAACCTCATCTAATGAGAAGGAGGCTACAAGGTGTTTAGGAAGAATTTTATTTTCTTGTTACTCATATCATGTATAAGGTAAGATCAAATTCCATTCTAACTCGACGTTTTACATTTTAGTGATAACGCCTCCTTATAGAGCTAACGCCAGGAATGCGAATGATAGGAATGCTAATGCATCTCCTCAGTTCCCAGATCATGAAGTATCCAACAATGAATTTAGGAACTCCATTCATATGTGTTTCAGAGTGCGCTAACTAGAACTATTAGTGGTTTCACGCACATGTGAATGCAGATGGTGGATCAGCAGCAAGGGTTCGTGCTTTGTTCGGAGGAGTCCGCTTTAGTTCATAGATTCGGAGACTAGTGAGGATCCTCATAATTTCTTGGAAGAGATCAAGAAGATCCTCGAGGTGATGTAGGTCACTAGGAATGATCAGGTTGAGCTAGCATCTTATTAACCTAAGGATGTGGCTCATATCTGGTGTACTCAGTGGAATGAGAATAGGGGTACAAATGCAACCCCTATTACTTGGGAATGTTTTCGTTAGACCTTTTTGGATAGATTTTTCCCGATAGAGTTGAGAGAAGCAAGGGTCCAAGAATTCATTAACTTGAGCCAAGGTTAAATGGTAGTCCAAGAGTAGGATATCAAGTATACTCAAATCTCCAGTTATGCTCCTCATATGGTTGTTGATTACAGAGCTTAGATGGATAAGTTATTGTATGGAGTGTATGCTTTGGTGAAAACGGAGTGCAGAAATGCTATTTTACTATGATATATGGACATCGTTAGGCTTATGACTCATGCTCAGTAGGTTGAGGGTGATAATCTTAGGGAACATGATAATATGAATAAGAAGGCTAGTATCAGCAGAAAACGGGTGGTGGAAATTTATTTCAAAGTCAATAGATGTTTTCAGCCCCATACCTTTCATAAGCTAGTGTCCCTTCCTTCAAGAACATGTATGATTACAGGGGTAGGGCACCAGTCTTTATGTCTCAAGGAAGTGTTTCAGGCACCAAAACTTACCCCGCTTTCCCTAAGTGTGGTAAGAACCATTCGGGAAAATGCCTTGCATGAAAGGAAGGATGTTTTGAAAATGATTTTTGTGAATCTAGATACTTACTGGTTTTAATAAGGGTATAAAATCCTAATATTGTCTATAATGTTGTATTGGGGCAGTGTCTAAGATTTTAGGTGCATTGGAAGTCAAACGTCAAGGGACGACCAAGACGTTCGATGACTAAGTCACCTATGTGCCTCATGTATTGTTATGTGAGTATATGTGTGTTTCATGAGTTAATGAGGTCCTTATATGAGTTATTATAGTGTTTATAGGTAGTGTGTCATGTTTCGTGAAGTTTTGAGATCAAACGTCCAAGAATGTCCATGACGTTCGAAAGGCTTTCCTTGCTATTATATTGTGTGTCTTGGCATGTTTCGTCAAGTTTTATATGTTTGTTTTGGATGAAATTTTTATGGTAGGTTGCCAAAGGCAGTCCCACCTACGGATGGTAAATGATAGCCAGTGGCCTAGTCGACGCCCCGTAGGTTGAGGGAGTTGATGATTACATATACTAGGGAGCTAAGCTCCCATTTTCAAGGCTGTGATCCAATCGACATAGGACAAGACGGCACGTCAAAGGACTGATGCCCTGTCGATGGCCAGTCATTTTTTAGGGTTGTCAGTTTCGCAGTTTATTGTTAAGTTGAACGGTGAATTGGTAAATTCACCCAACGTCAAAATAATGGGAAGGGCGGTTAGGGGTATTTTATGTATTTTAAGTTTATATATAAGTCCTAAATTCCTAGATGATTCATTCTTCCAAATCAAAATCCCAAAATCTCTAAGAAATTCTCTAGAACTCCATCGAATCAAATACTCAAGAAAGAACTTTGATTGGAGATTTAAGTGGTTATTTATTCGTCAAGTTTGTGGATTAACATCAGTGATGTATTGTTTTTTATTTTTGAAACTCTATTTAGACCAAAATTCAGAGAGGTTTCTAAAAATGAACTTATACAGTTTTATGATCTATCCATGGGTTCTTGCATTAAAAGTTTTAAAGCTTTGTATATTGATTGAATTGTTGTTAATTTGACGATTTTCATTCAATTGACCTATGAACCCATGTAATTGATGAACCCCAGTTTTTGACTACTTTATGGATTAAGTGATATTGTCTTAATTCTTATGAATTCTAGTATAGTTTTCTATGGGCTATTGATTGATGTAGTAATTTTATTCAATTGATGTATAGGTCATCTTAGATTGATAAATCTACATTGAATTGACCTAGATTCATTGAGTATATAGTTTTTGTATTGAATTGATGTTCATGGCCATGGATAAGGGTCACATGGTATTGAATTGGATGATTTAGCTTTGAATGTATAGATGGCGTCCCATTTCACCACCTACCCTAAGTAGTACACCCTTGGAAGGCCTCGTTCATTACATTCATTTGTGGGGGCTAGCGTTAACCGACATAGACCATGGGATCTTTACATGGAATCCCGGTATTAACCCTTACTGCATTAGGGATCCCTACTTGCCTAATGTAGGGTGATTCTTTTAGCCTTTATGTGTAATACCACTAGCTTGTCCTATGTGGGCGCATAGTTAAGGGATAAGGAATTGCTTCTAAGTACTACATCTCAACTCACGAAGAGTACCCATCTCAAGAGGTTGCTTTTGGATATTAAATCTTTACTCACAAAGAGTATCCATCCCTTCACAAATCCTCTCGGTGCTAAGCATCAATCCTCGTGGAGTTTTAGAGTTTCATTATATTCATTAGCTATAGGTTAAAGAATTGGAACTAAGTACTATATGTCAACTCAGGAAAAATACTCAACCCAACCTATCATTCATTTATTAGAAAGTTCATAGGAATATTGTGATTGTTACTAGACACTATATATCTACTCATGAAGAGTTGTCCACCCCAAAATCCCGCATTCATTCATTAGAGTTTTTAAGAAAACCTTTCAAAAGACTCTCATTCATTACATTTTTATTAGATTCATTCATTCATTGTGTGTATGTGAGAAAGACATTCACATAACCACCATCATTAACGACTACTAGCATATTAATCATGATCCACAAACAACCATACTTCACATTCACATTATACCAATAATCAGAATATCTTCAAGAATCACATGCACATCTTCACAATACATATCTATACGTAAGCATCATGACATAACTTCACTTCACATTCAATGCCTTCAAGGCCAGAATAACAATTCTCATATGTATATGTGTGTGTGTGGGTATGTGAGTATAAATATGTGTGTGTATATATATATATATATATTTATATTTATTTATGTACACAACCACCATAAGTGGACCACACCGCACAAGATCAATTCAATAAGAACTAGAAAATTTTAGGTCAACTTACCTTTCATCCAAGCTATAATCACCCTCTCTAAATTCTCAAGAATTTCATTATAATTAGGCATGAATAGAAATAGATAACCACAATACAACATGGTATATACAGAATTCTAACAATATCTAATCACACTAATTAAACCCACTTCATAAGACAAAATTAGAAAATTAGGATGATCATGGGTCCATGGAGTTTTTTTATCACATTACCATCAATTAACATTGAAAAGATCATACATCATACATTTAAACCTCTTAACGCAAAAAACCAAGCTTAGAATTCGAAATGTGATCTTTAGGATTTTTGAAATCTTTTGAAAATCGTTTGGAATGCTCCTTGAATGATAGAACAATCAAGGATGAAATTGTTATACCTAAATGAATTCCTATCCCCAAAATCTGGGTTGAAAACTTTAGGAATTTGACCTTATTCCTTGGAGCTTCATAGCTCATCAATGGAGGTTTTGAAGAGAGAGAATGGAGAGCTTTTGATTTTCAACTTAGGGTTTTGTTTTGATTGGTGACTTGGGGTAAAAATGACTCAAAAACTGTTTTAAATAAATCCCCAAAGTAACCAAAACACCCCTACACTAATTGGACCTTTTAATTAAGTCTTCTTTCACTTTAAAATGAAGCGACCAAATCTAGGACATGGATGCGCATCGTGGGGGAACGTCCAAATCATAGGTCTAGAATTTAATTTTAGGCAGAATGGTTTTGGACTAGCCCGCGTCACAAGGAAAACTTTTTTCCTTTTAAGTATTGAAGGTGCGACGTGCCATGGTACTCAAAAACAGGCTACCTGTACACTGCCTTGGCAGCATCCTTTTCAAAACTTTAATTCCTCCTCAAGGACCCTTTGGTTGGTCTTTGTGGAGTCGGGCCCGGATGTTTTGACCATAAACACGATTATTAAGACACCAGAGTAGCCTACACTGATTTTAGACTCGAAACAACACATGAAAACACATACAACATATAAGTATACAATAGCACACACTAGGCTAGTTTTTGGACATCTTGGTCGTCCTTTAATGTTTGACTTGGGAACTCTTTAAAACTGACTTCAAAGGCTGAATTTCATTTTTACAAGTATTATCTCAATAAACTCATGTGAGGTTATAATTTATCCTATTTAATTTTTTGGGTCGTTACAGTCTCCCCTACTTGGGCACATTCATCCTCGACTGACACTTAAACACCTTTGAGGACTAAACGACTCAACTAGCAGCTCACAACACACATTATCATACATAGAACTTCATATTCAGTGCACTAAACATATAAGGAACAACAACTTCACATTCTTATCAACACTAAGCAACACACAAAACTAGGAACTATCTCTACAATTCATAGTGCACACATACTTCATCATTTTCATTACATTGTGTAGGAACTTCTTTCTCCAACTTTAGACATGCTCATCATTTCATTATAATACTCTATGTGCAATAACTTTCATTTCACACATCGGAGTAATCAATATTACAACCCAGACAGAAAATAAGAAAATATACTATAAGCATATTAACATGAGAGGCACATAGATCAATTACTAATTTTTCTTGTCACAACATTATCAAGAGCATGCTGCATATTATCATAAAAGGCACTCATAACATAAGGAGACATGCAACCCGTATTCATATGCAAGACTTCAAAGCATAACAAAAGCATTAAGATTCTTCGTCTCAAGCATGAGTAAGAATATAAGGAAAAGATAAGGATATAAACCACCTTACTACTCAACTCATTCTCCTCCACTTGGGGTAAACCCATCTAAGAACAATTCAAGAAAACCATAAGGAACTATGACTCACCGGGGTCTTTAATTCGGATAACTTCTTAGCTCATTCTCATCAAATTTTGATAGGACCCTTACCAAGCATCTTCAAGGTCTCATACTTCATAACCCACTGTACCTCTCATAAGGTGGGAACTCATACAAACCTTACTCATTAACATCAGGACTACCAACAAACCATACTACCTAGGTATAACATTTGCCTCTTTGGATTTAATCCTACACAAGAACTTTATTCAAAAGAAGAACAACTACGAAGTAATACACATACGAAAGGGAAACCTTCATCTCTTACTATTTTCCACATTCCTCCAACACTCCTCAAGTCTACACCATAACTTTCTACTATCATTGCACACAACCATAAAGTAACTTATTATCCCCCCAAAATGCCTTCACTCCACCATAATAACTCTTATCAAGCTAGAACTACATCACAATACAATTTCCCATCATAATGACTCAAATCTCATAGATCACACATAGTCATAATTTACATCACAACAAACTCTTCCAAATCCACCTTCACATATACTCATCTAGTCATAAACCACAATAAGCATAAAATCTCACCTCGTTCTCCCTAAAACCTTGCGACATCTATCACATCCAGGGAGCACCCCCTAGACATAACTGGCATTGTCGTCCTCATCAAGGACTAAGACTAACCTCTTAGCTTACATCATTACATTCATAGGTTGAAAATGCGGAAAATTTAAAATATTTCTAAATCTATGTTTACCTCTCGCATACACCTAATATAGATATTCATATCGCTTATACATAGACCATTCGTATAAGAAGATTATGTAGTCTTCTACTTTTATTGCACATAGATATACAAGATACTAAACATAGTCTTAAATGGATATTTCATCTCATAACAATCTAAAGTTAGAGTATATCAATTTGGCATATCCCATAAATCAATATAATAAAGCCACATATTGCCTATACAATCTTTAGTACTCAAATAAAAAGGAAAGAACTCGAAGTCTTATAACTAGAACAAGAAAAAAAGCTTGATAGTGGCATTGCCCTCGGAAAGTGAGGACCTACCCAACTTGGATGAGTGTGAACTCCACGTCTTCCTTCAAAGTCGTCTCAAGAGACCTTCAATGACCGGAACCCAAAATGTTGGGGAAGGGGGAGAAAATGGGGTTAGTAAACCACTTGTACTAAGTATGAGACCATATGCACACACGTCATAAACTCATGCTAGAAAGGGACATTTCATAAAAGCATGTTGTTTTACATTTGGAAAGTCTTATACACATTCAAGAGTCAATACAAGTCATTAATGCATATTCATCAAGTCAAGACCATATTCCTACTAAGTCTAGCCAAGTCAATCATGCATACCAATATACTAGAAAATATAATCAAGACAACTCTATCCTCAACTTATAACATCAACAAGCATAACTAAGTGGCTATTACAACATAATCAAAGCAAGAGAATTACTCATGAACCATCATTAAGTCAACTAGTGCAATGACTAAGCAAAGCCCCATAACATTACTCTATCAAGTAAGCCTAAAAAGACCCATAACCAATGTCCAACTTCACATAGCATATCATTAAGAATACATATCATCATGCTTTAGCAATGGAGACCAAATACATATTCATATGTTAAACCATTCATCATATAGTATCATCAATAAGCAAGATCATCATATACATATCATGTACAATTATAAGCATATAAAGATATAAGAACATCCTTCTAAGACTTCCCTCAAGGATACCTTGTGCAATGTTTAGGTAGAGTCCCATACCTCTACCTAGACTAAGTAAAACCCCTTAGGTCATCCTAGTTAGAGTTCATTCCTTTAGTTCATTTTACCTTTTGTAAAAATCTTGCCTTAATCGACATAGACCACATGACTGATGTGGAATCCGGTGTCATGGAACCCTACACCGAAGGAAGGCGGACTATTGCCAAGGTAGTACTAAAACATGAACATAGCATTTACGTGGATCCATTAGCTAGTATTACTCTGAGAGCAACAATGTAGAAAAACTAGGAGATATAGTTGGGACCCTCTCTACGCTACATGAATTATACTCTTCAATATCATGAGTACGTTAGTCATCCTACCTTCCCTATGTGGTAAGAGACACTCCTCACTATAATTCACTCGGTGCTAAGCTAAAATCCCTTTTGAAATGTCTTTAATGCATTTATTAATCATCATAGCTTAATGTAGGTCATAGGGTCTATCCCTTTATATAATTATCATCATCATATCTCAATAGGAATTGCATGAGTATTATACTTTCATTACAATTCATACAAGTGAGGTTAGCATATTTACATATTACATCATGATAATGCAGTTTGATAAGTTATTACCATCCTTATAACATTTACATCTTATCCAACAACTCACAATCCATAGTTTGGACATTTCAATTTAACATCATACCAACCCTATCAATCTTAACATAAGGTATACTTCAATACAACATCATCACTTAATCACAAGTAATCATAATCAAAGTAAAAAATAGAGATCACAAGACTTACTCAATCTCCTTCACAATGCCATCATCAAGGTCTTTCCATAAACCATCCAATGCAACCCAACAATGGTATAATACCATCACACAATAGTAACCAACATAATAATGAAGTCAATTGATTCACTGCACAACGATTCATCACTAGTTCATGGCCTCGAATTAGAGACTTAAATCAAGTTCATAATCTACTTCCAAACCTAGGTAAATTACTCAAGAACTAGCATAATATAATTACAATTCATCTCAATCTACTCATATATTAACATGATAATAACATAGGATAGTAATTCACACATTAACCAAGTCAATTACCTCTACACTACATAATTCAATTTAAGATCACAACCTAGGGTTAAGGGAAATAGGTCGTCTTCTACAACTTAGACGAGTACATCAAGAGGTAACTAATCGAGTTATAATACATGTTAATCTACTCATAATAACTACAATCAATCATGAACAAACAAATTCACAACATCAATTCCGTATTGAATGAAAACCCACTTGAATTTCATACTTTTGAAATCAATTTGATAGAACCCTTTGGGGAAAGAAGTCTCAAAGGTGAAAGGAAACACATACCTTGTTAATTTATGGAGTTTGATGGAGAAACTTTACCCTTAGAAGCCCTGCAACCCTCCTTGACGTTGTATTCTAGTGTGTTCTTCTATTTGGGAGAAAGAAAGAATAGAGAAGGAGGAGCAATTTCGGTTTGGGAAATTATGAGGGTTAAGTTACTTTAATTAGGTTAGGGTCTTTATATAGGTCATTAACAAACTTACATAGACCTCCCTTAACCCTTAAATAATAAATTAACCACCTAATTAATTAACTCAACTTATCTTAAAACGTATAGAAAATCAGTGGACTCCATAGACGAGACCACGTCTATTGTCCGTTTGTCCAACAATGGCCAAGGGACCAACCATCCTGTTGGTCTGTCGTTTTGTTCTAGGATTTGTCAAAACAGGCCTCCCATGAATTTGGTGTTAGAAAACTTACCACCAAATTTATTCATTTTTTGACTCCTAAAACTTAGTCTAATAGGCTAAGTCACACTACCACCGCAGTGAACTAGGTTTTGGATGTCATGGACGTTTTTTGACGTTTTGATCCTAAAATATTCATAAATGACCTATATACATTGACATTGACATTAAAACAGTGACACAACCTTTAGACAATCATTTTAGGCTCTAGAACACGTCTTAAACTTTCAGAGTGTTGCATTATCCCTCCCTTAGGAACATTCGTCCCCGAATGACATTAAAATCTTTTGGAGGAAAGGAATAGACTCAAGACTAGAATCCCAACCAACAACACATAACAACATGAGTTACAACATAAAACATGGCATTTATGCATAGAAATTCAAAACTTCAATGACTACACATGAAGATCAACATCACAATATGTGGAAAATCCTTATCACAACAACATGAGCTAAACATAACATTAAGGAGTCAATTATCCATAACTCAATCTATCAACATGCTCAATATCATTTCGCAAAAACTCATTATATCAAAATTCACAACATAACTCAAAACAAATAAAATTGACAATTTTCAAGTTTATAATTAACTGTAACATGAACTTTTTTGCAGAACTTCACCAATAAGAAAAGAAACTTTAAATTTAGTCATTATATTCATTATTATTAATAATAATTAATTTTAATTATCAAATATAGGAGGGTAGCGGGACTTCATGTAGGCCTCGGCCTACCATGTTGCACCCTCACCTCTTAATTCCTTAACTTCTTTAATTGTCTATCAAGGATTTGAACCGAAAAATCCTCATGAGAGAGTTACTCTTGCACACCTAGACCTTCAGTAGGAAGAATGGACTCGGGATCACCGATACACTTCGTAAGCATAGAAAACATAGAACACCGGATGAACTAAAACCAATTCACTAGGTAACTTCAACACGTATGCAACCTTACCAATATTTTGCAAGATTTCATAAGGACCAACATAACGAGGACTGAACTTCCCTTTCTTGCAAAATCTCACCACCCCTTTCATAGGCAAAATTTTTAGATACACCTTATAACCTTCTTCAAACTCTAAATATCTTTTCCAATGGTCGGCATTAGAATTTTGCCGGCTATAGGCTATTTTCAAGTGATTCCTTATGATATGAACCTTCTCTAAACACTTATAAATCAAATCGGTACCCAAAAGTGAAGACTCAACTAATTCAGACCATCCAATTAGAGATCTACACTCCTATCATACAAGGCTTCACAAGGAGCCACAGATATAGATGTATGGTAACTATTGTTACAACCAAACTCCACCAAAGGCAAGTGCTTATGCCAATTCACCTTGAATTCAATGGTACAACCTCTAAGCATATTTTCAAGGATTTGAATAGTATGCTCCGCTTGACCATACGTTTGGGGATGTAAAATGGTTGTTAGGTTCCTTTGGTACTCAACCCTTTTTGTAATGATCTCAAAAACCTAGATTTGAATTGTGCACCCCTAATCGATATGATGGATAACGGAATACCATGGTGACAAACAATAACATCTATGAAGATCCTTGCATAACTTCTGCCGAGTCAGTAGACTTCAAGGGAATAAAATGACAAAATTTTGGAAAATCTATCCACAACCACCCATATGGATTCATATTGCTTTTGTGTTAGAGGCAAAACTATAACAAATTCCAAATTAATGTCTTCCTACTTCCAAGCAGGAACTTCGATTTCTTGAAGTAAACCACCTGGATTTTGGTGTTCGGCTTTCACTTGTTTGCAATTTAGACAGTTGGCAACAAATTAAACTATATACTTTGTCATGCCTTCCCACCAAAACATCTCCCTAATGTCATGGTACATCTTTGTCGAACCCAGATGAATGGATTATCAGAATCCATGAGATTCCTCAAGAGTCTGGTTCGTGAAGCCATCTATAATTGGGAACACATAACCTTCCTTGATACCTCAACAAACCATCACCCCTAAGGAGAATGACTCATTTAGCTAACAAAATAACCGACCCCTTCAACTCCATTAATGGTTGATCAAGGTGTTGTTTAGACTTCACCTCAACCACCAAAGATGACTCAGAGTTGTGATGGACATAAACCACCATTTAGAGAATCTTCTAATCTAACGCCCAATCTAGGCAACCTATGAATATATTTCACTAGGTCTTTCTCGGCTTCTTCTACATGAGACACACTACCCATGGTCATACAATTTAGAGCATCCGCAACCACATTGTCCATGTCGGGATGGTAGGAACACTCATGTCATAATCTTTCAACCATTCCAACCACCTACTTTGTCAGAGATTCAATTCTTTTTGAGTAAACAAATATTGAAGATTCTTGTGGTCAGTATACACATCCACATGGACACCATACAAATAACACCTCCATATTTTCAAGGAAATACCACAGCTTCTATCTCAAGATCATGAGTTGGGTAATTCTTCTCATACACCTTAAGTTATCTAGAGGCATAGTCTACTACTTTCTTTTGTTGCATAAGCACACACCCCAAGCCCACTCGGGACGCATCATAATACACAACTAAACCCTTTGTACCCTCAGGTAAAGTCAACACCGGAGCGCAAGTAAGCCTATCTTTCAAGATTTGAGAGCTTTTCTCACATGCCTGCAACCACTCCAATTTCATACTATTTTGGGTAAAAGTAGTCAAGGGAGATTCAATGGACGCAACACCATCTACAAACCTCCTATAATAACCCGCTAGACCCAAGAAACTCCTAATGTTAGTCGGAGTCAATGGTCTATGGTCTAAGCTAATTTTTCACCACCTCAATTTTCTTTAGATCAACCTCAACTCCATCACTAGAGATGATATGACAAAGAAACGTCACCAACCTCAACCAAAACTTACATTTGCTATACTTGGCAAATAGTTGGTTCTCCTTAAGAACTTGTAACACCACCCTCAAATGGTCCATATGTTCGCCCTATTTTTCGAATATACCAAGATGTCTTCAATGAAGATAATGACAAATAAATCTAGGTAACTTTGAAACACCCTATTCATACGATCCATAAATGTCTTCGGGGCATTAGTGAGACCAAAGGACATAAATAAGAACTCATATTGACCATATCTAGTCCGAAATGCCATTTTTGGTATATCCTAACCTCTCACCCTAAATTGGTAATACCCCGATCTCAAGTCAATCTTAGAAAAGTAGCTTGCCCCTTGAAGTTGATTAAACAAGTCGTTAATCCAAGGGAGAGGATACTTGTTCATAATAGTGAATTTATTGAGTTGGTGATAATCGAAGAACATTCTAAGGGATCCATTCTTCTTCTTCACAAACAAAACTAGAGCACCCCATGGAGAAATACTAGGTCTAATGAAGCCTTTGTCTAGTAAATCTTTGAGTTGATCCTTCAACTATTTCAATTCAGTCGGAGTCATTTGATAAGGATGAATTGAAACGGGGTTGGTACCCAGTAGATAGTCAATACCAAAATAAATTTCCCGTTTGGGAGGGATTTCGGGAAGATCATTACAAAAGATCTTCGGAAATTCCCTTACTACGGGGACTAACTCAATGGGAGGATTTTCGGATTCCAAATCTTTGACTCTTATAATCTGATATAGACACCCTTTTGAGAACATTTTACAAGCCTTAATACAGGAAATGATACGGCCTCTACGAATAAAACTTTCCCCCTTACACTCTAAAATGGGTTCATTTGGAAATTTGAACTTGACAATTCTAGTTCTTCTATCAATGGAAGCAAAATAATCATGCAACCAATCCATCCCCAGAATGACATCAAAATCGACATTATCAAGTTCTACTAATTCAACATGAGTAACTCAATTGAAAATATTATAGGCAATTTCTATATACCCTATTTTCAACCACCTACTACTCTACCGAGGTAGTTACCATGAAAGGTTCATATAGAATATCGGGAAAAGTATCAACCTTTCTAGCTATCAAGGGACTAACAAAAGATATGTAGCACCGGGATAAAATAAAGCATATACATTAATAGAGAAGACTTGTAACATACCGGTCACCACATTGGGAGAACTTTCTTCTTCACCCCTATAGCGAAGTGCATAAAAGTGATTCTTCTTTGGATGATCCATATTATAACCACTAGATTGAGCATGACAGCTACCTTAGTCTTGACACTTCACATTTTGGAAATACCTAACCTTGTGGCCACTCTTGCCAGACACAAAAAAATTGTCCTGCCCAACAAGGCAATCACCATTATGCTTCTTGCCACACTTTCCACAAGTTGGCTTCTTCTTTTATGAGCTAGTACCTCTTCCCTTTTGAGACTTAGGGTTCGAAAGCCTATCATCATAGGCTTGGGAGATTTTGTATTAACTTGATTAGAAGACCTTTTTTTTAAACCTAGGCTTGTTTTGGATGTCAAGCCTACCCTTTGAAGAACAATAATCTATATTTTCTCTTAACCCTTATCTCTTCCATTTGTTGAGCATGAACCATGAGAAGAGAAATGTTCATATTATCATGTAGCATAGCCGAATAACATTCTTGTTTCATGTCATGCCACACACTCGTCATAAAACAACTCATTTCATCTAGGATCAAAAACCAAATAAGGACCATACTTTGACAATTTAGTAAATTACAAAGAGTAGTCAAGTACACTCATACCTCCTTGATGAATGTTGATGAATTCCTACATTGTGGATTACCTCTTCTTCCTAGGAAACAACCTATCAAGAAAAGCCTTCTTGAAAATATCCCAATGCTTAGATCCACCTCTTAAATGCCTATTGTCTCTCCATTGTACGTACCAAGTTTGGGCCACATCTTTGATTTAGTAAGTGGATAACTCGGCCTTCTTACTAGTAGTCAACCCCATAGCGTAGAGGATCTTGTAAGCTTCATCAATAAATACTTTGGAGAATTCCTCAACTTTGGACACATAGAAATTAGGGGGATTCATCCTTGTGAAATCCCTCAAATGGGAAGCCATGGTACCAACATGTTGATTTTCTCGGGGTACAACCTCCCAATTTGATTACGTCCTCATGGATTGTGCTTGAGTAGTAATGGCTTGGGCCATTTGGAGAAAGGCAGAGCTTATGTCACCATCCGTCAAAGAAGGAGGATTGACCGGAGCTTGGTCATCATTTGCAACTTCTTCAAGAGGAGGGACTTGATTTCCTCGGGGAGGAGCTCGCACATTGGCAATCTCTCTGTCAAGTCTTCGAGTGGCTGTTCTTTGAGTATTCATTGCCTATAATCAAAATAAAAGGATTAGATGTTAAGGCACATAGAATCAACACTCTAGAGGCACGATATTATATTTCCATGAAAAGAAGAATTTCCTAAGCATCTTAAAGTTTCTTATTTATAAGTCTGACGCGCTTCGCAATTATAAATAAGAATCTACATTGACGTTGTCAAGTGAGACACCAACTCTAAAGATATTCAACCTCATGCTCTGATACCATGTTTGGCACATCCGAGGAGCACCCCGTAGACATAACCAGCTCGATCGTCCTCATCAATGAGTAAAACTAGCCTCTAAGCTTACATCATCACATGCATAGGTTAAAAAGGCGGATTATTTAAAACTTTTCTATATCTATCTTGAGGTTTACGTAGATATATCGCATACACAAAATATGGATATTCATATCGATTATACATAGACCTTTCGTATAAGAAGATTGCATTGTGTTCTACTTTTATTACACATAGATATATAAGATACTTAACATAGTCTTAAAAGGAAGTCTCATCTCATAAGCAAGAGTATATCAATTGGGCATACCCTATTTATCAATGTATTAAAGACACATATAGGTTATACAATATTTAGTACTCAAATGAAAAGGAAAGAACTAGAAGTCATATAACTAGAAAAATATAAAAAGTTTGATATAGGCATTGCCCTCGGAAAGTGAGGACTTACCCAACATGGATTAGTGAAAACTCCAAGTCTTCCTTCAAATTCTTCTTAAAAGCCCTTCAACGATCGTAACCTAAAATGTTGGGGGAAAAGGGAGCAAATGAGGTTAGTAAACCACTTGTACTAAGTATGAGACCATATGCACACACATCATAAAATCATTCTAGAAAGGGACACATTCAAGCATGATATTTTACATTCGGTAAGTCTTATGCACACTCAAGAATCAACACAAGTCCATAATGAATATTCATCAAGTCAAGATCATGTTCCAACTAAGTCTAGCCAAGTTAATCATGCATACAAACTTACTAGAATATATAATCAAGACAACTCTATTATCAAGTTATAACATCAACAAGCATGAATAAGAGTTCATTACAACATCACCAAAGCAATACAATTACCCATGAGCCCTCATTAAGTTAGCTAGTGCACTGACTAATCAAAGCCCCATACCCTTACTCAATCAAGTAAACCCAACGAGACCCATAACCAATGTCCAACTTCACAAAGCATATCATTAAGACTACATATCATCATGCTTTAGCAACGGAGACCAAACACATATTCATAAGTGAAACCAATCAATATATAGTATCATCAATATGCAAGATCATCATATACATATCATGTGCAATTATAATCATATAAATATATAAGAACATCCTCCTAAGACTTCCCTCAAGGCTAACTAGTGCAATGTTTAGGTAGAGTCTCATACCTCTACCTAGACTAAGTTAAACCCCTAAAGTCACCCTAGTTAGAGTTCATTCCATTAGTTAATTTTACCTTTTCGGAAAATCTTGCCTTAACCGACATGGACCATATTAGCTAATGTGTAATCCGCTTTCATGGAACCCTACACCAAAGGAACACATACTACTTTCCAAGGTAGTAGCAAAACATGAACATAGCATCTAGTTGGATCAACTAGATAGTATTCCTTTGGGGGCAACATATTTCAAGAAATAGGAGATATAGTTGGGACCCTCTTTATATTACATGCATTATAGTCTTTAATATCATGAGTACATTAGTAAGCCTACCTTCCCTATGTAAGAAGGGACACTCCTCACTCTAGTTCACCCGGTGCTAAGCTAGAGTCCCTTTTGATATATTTGTAATGTCTTTATTAATCATCATAGATTAATGTAGGTCATAGGGTCTATGTCTTATATATTCATCATCATCATATCTCATTAGTAATTACATGAGTATTATCCTTTCATTAAAATTCAAACAAGTGAGATTAGCACATTTACATGTCACATCATGATAAGGCACATTGGTCAGTTATCACCATCCTTAGAACATTTAAATCTTAGAAAACAACTCACAATCCATAGTTCAAGAAATTTCAATTCAACATCATACCAACCCTATCAATATTAACATAAGGTATACTTGAATACAACATCATCACTTAATAACAAGTAATCATAAATTAAGTAAAAACTAGATATCACAAGATTGACTCAATATCCTTCACAATGCCATCATCAAGGTCTTACCATCAACCATCCAATTCAACCCAACAATGGTATATATAATCACACAATAGTAACATACATAATAATGAAGTCAATTGATTCACTACACAAAAATTCATCACTAGTTCATGGCCTAGAATTAAAGAATTAGATCAAGTTAATAATTACTTTACAACCTAGGTCAATTACTCATAAACTAACATAATAACAAGATAGGATAGTAATTCACACATTAACCAAGTCAATTACATCAACACTAGAGAATTCAATTTAACATCACAACCTTCGGTTAAGGGAAATAGGTCGTGTTCTACAACTTAGACGAGTACATCAAGAGGTACCTAATCGACTTATAATACATTTTAATATACTCATAATAACTAAAATAAATCATGAACAAACAAATTCACAAGATCAATTTCGTATTGAATGAAAACCCACTTGAATTTCATACTTTTGAAATCAATTTGATGGAACCCTTTGGGGAAAGAAGTCCCAAAGGTGAAAGGAAACACATACCATGTTGATTAATGGAGTTTGATGGAGAAACTTGAACCTTAGCAGCCCTAGAACCCTCCTTGACCTTGTCTTCTATGGTGTTCTTCCATTTGGGAGAGAGAAAGAAGAGAGAAGGAGGAGCAATTTGAGTTTGGGAAATTATAAGGGTTAGGTTAGTTTAATTAGGTTAGGATATTTATATAGGACATTAACAAACTTAATTAGACCTAAATTAAACGCTAAAATAATGAAATAACCACCTAATTAATTAACTTAACTTATCTTAAAAACGTGCAGAAAATCAGTGGATTCTACAAACGAGACCACGTCTATGGTCCGTTTGTCCAACAACGGCTAAGGGACCAACCAAACTGTTGGTCCGTCATTTTTGTCAGAGACTTTTCAAAACAGGCGTCCAATGTATTTGTCTAAGTTACCATTGATGGTGTCGATCGACGCCCCGTCGATTGGTCCATGATCCGGCGTTTGTACTCGTTTGTGCACACTACCTTTTGGCATCTTTTTGCCAAATTACAAGGGTCCTCCTCAAGGGCCCTTGGTTGGTCCTTGGGGATTTGTACCCAGAAATTTCGACTATAAACTAATTCTAATACATGTTATACACCTTACCACAGAAATTTTATTATTTTCTGACTCCTAAAACTTAGTCAAATAGGATAAGGCACACTAGCACCTCATAGAACTAGTTTCCGGACGTTATGGACGTTCTTTGACGTTTTGATTTTAAAACTTACTAAATAACTTATATATATTAAAATTAACCTTAAAATAGTGATACAACATTTATACACTCATGTTAGGCTCTATAACATGTGTCAAACTTTCAGAGTGTTACAACATCACCCCTTCCAAGTAATCCCATTTAAAAGACCACCTGACAAGGGAAATAAGAGAGAGATCATATGGAGATAAGCTCTATTGCACGACACAAGAGTAATGAAGAATGTGTAACTTTTATCGTTCTATAGCCTCTCGCTCATAGATGTGTCGCAACTCACACCAATGAACAAGACTCTGTTACACGTGGCTTGTGAGACTTTGGACCCTAAGATTATCTACATAAACTTATGCTCAAATACCAAGTTTCTAATGACCTTGGAGTACCCCCCCCCCCAAGCTTTAGATGGCGTACTTCACCTCTCGGAGGTCTTATAAATGCCTCTTAACTTTCATTCATCACATAGGTATGTAAAGTAGAGCGGAATTTAAACATTTTAGAATAAAGTAAATGAGGAAACTCTTTTATAAAACGTAGGAAGAACTAAGTCTCATCATCACAAGTATTTTTAGACACATCTTATTATCATAGGGTCACGGCTCTTACGTATAAAATAAAATCATGCCTGATAAAAAGACTTTAATAGAAACAAAACTAGAAATAACATCTACATCCTCGAACATATGAGGACGTACCAAGAACCTTTAGTTAAGAATCTACTTCCCAAACTTAAACTCTAGGATCCTCACTTCCTTCCACCTAACTTGTATAAATAGAGAAGAATAAGGAGTTTGTACAATTAAGCACTAAGTATACCAATCATGCAAAAACATTGTTTACATCGGACATTTTAGATGAAATATGTTTTTCATGCTTTTTTGATAAGACTTCATGAACCAAGTGTAAATAACATCATACAAGTCATCATCAACATAAAAGGTGATACTTCCATCATTCTCAACATACAACCATATTCATTGAGTAAATAATTATCCATTTAGACCCTCTATCCAAAGTTACCCTAAGACTCACCTAGGTAAGACATCAAGAGACCGCCTATACAACCTCATTAATACACACCTATGTGATCCCAAAGACTACCAAAGATAAGGATACTTCCTTTTCATCACAACTCAACAAGTCATCACTCATTATTAGAGGTACTAAAGGAAACATTCATTTATTTAAGAACTTCACACAAATAACATCCCGTAGGATAACTCTATGTTACACTAGTGCAATGTGAAAGTAGCATCCTATTCTACTACTCCCACTTATTGATCCTTTGGAACCACCCTAGACTAGGCATATCACATTCAACCATTCATATAACATTTATTAACATTAGACATAAGACCAACATGCTTCATTAACATTAGACATAAATTCAGCTTACATCATTAACATCATATAGTAACCCATTCATACATTAACATTGCAAGGACACACCAAGACTCCCTCTAAATGCCTACTTTTGCAATGCATAGATGGTGTCCCATTCCACCACCTACCCTAATCAGTGCACCATTGGTAAGACCTAGTTCATTACATTCATTTGTGGGGGCTATCTTTAACTGACATAGAACATGCGATCTTAACATGGGATCCCAGTATTAACCCCTTCTAGATGAGGGATCCCCACTTGCCTAAGGTAGGGTCATTTTTTGGCCTTTACGCGGAATACAACTAGCTAGTATCATCTCAAGAGGTTGATTTTGAATACTAGATCTCTACTCACGAAGAGTATCCACCCCTTCTTAAATCCTCTCGGTGCTAAGCATTTATCCCCACGGAGTTTTAGACTTTCATTACATTCATTAGCTATAGGTTAAAGGAATGCTACTAAGTACTAAATCTCAACTCACAAAAAGTACTCATCCCAACCTATCATTCATTCATTGGAAAACTCTTAGGAATATTGAGGATGTTACTAGACACTACATATTTACTCACCAAGATTGTCCACCCCAAAATCCCGCATTCATTCATTAGAGTTCTATTGAGAAAACCATTCAATAGACTCTCATTCATTACATTTTCATTAACTTCATTTGTTCATGGTGTGCGTATGTGAGAAAGTCATTCACATAACCACCATCATTCATGACATTGTGTTATAAACATGATCATACTATATTCATCATAATCCACACAAAACCATACTTCACATTAACATTATACTCAAAAAAATCACAACATTTGCAAGACTCACATGCATATGTTTAGATACATCTCTATACATAAGCATCATGACATTACATTACTTCACATTCAATGCCTTCTATGCCATAATCATAGTTGTCACACACACATATACTTTACTTCACATTCAATGCCTTCAAGGCCATAATCACGATTCGCGCGCGCGCACTCACACACACACACACACACACACAAAAACACACACACCACAGATATATATATATATATATATATATATATATATAGAAATTGACTAAACACGGTCATCATAAGTGGACCATACGACACAAGATTTATTCAATAAGAACTAGACCAATCTAGGTCAAGTTACCCTTCATCAAGGCCATGATTACCCTATCGAAAGTTTCCAAAAGTTCACCATAATTAGGCATAGAAAACAATATATAACCATAATACAACATAGTATAAACACAATTCGTACAATATCTAATCACATTCATCAAACCCACTTCATAAGTCAAAATTAAAGAATTAGGATGATCATGGATCCATGGAGTTTTTTATCATTAAACCCTCAATTAACATTGAAACATAATAATCATCCATTTAAACCTTTTAATGCAAGAACGCATGCTTAGAATTTGAAATAGGATTTTTGAGATCTCTTCAAAAGCCTTTGGAATGCTCCTCAATGATATATGAATTAAGGATGAAATTTTTATACCTTAATGAAGTCCTATCCACGAAATTTCGGTTGAAAACATGAAGAATTTGACCTTCTTCCTGGGACCTTCAAAGCTGATGAATGGATGTTTTAGAGAGAGAGAACGAGCTTTTGATTTTCAACTTAGATTTTTGTTTTGATTGATTAATTGGGGTAAAAGTGACTTAATAACTGCTCATAATAAATCCCCAACATACCCAAAACGCCCCAACACTAATTTGACCTTTTAATTAAGTCTAATTTGACTTTGTTGCGCGTTGCAGGGGCACCTCCAAATCTTGATTCTAGAATTTAATTTGGAGGTAGAATAGTTCTTAAAAATTCCCCATTGCAAGGCAAAATTTTTGCATTTTATGTTTGGGGGGTGTGAGGCGCCATGGGCCTCAAAAAAGGCTTTCGGCATGCTACCTTGGCATTCCACTTTGCAAAAACATGGGTCCTCCTCAAGGACCCGTTGGTTTGTCGTTAGAGAGTTGTGCCCAGACATTTTGACCCTAAATTCAATTATTAAGGCGGTAGGGTCACCTCCACTGATTTTAGACTCTAAAAAACACATGAAACCCATACAAAATACAAGGACACACTAGCACACACTAGGCTAGTTTTTGCATGTCTTGGTCGTCCTTTGAATTTTGTCTTGCAACTCTTTCAAACTGACTTCAAAGTCTTAATTTCATTATTTTAACAATTTATCAACTCAACAAACTCATGTGAGGATATAATTTATCCTATTTCATTTTGACGGTTGTTATAGTAGGCAGTTAAACAAGGTGACAATCAACAATAAGTATCTCATCGCCAGGATTGCTAACTTGTTTGACCAACTTCAGCGTGCTCGCCATTTCTTAAATATAGACCTCAGATCCGATTATTATCAGCTCAGAGTTAGATATAGTGAAACTTCAAAAACAGACTTTGGAACTTTGTATGGTCATTTGCAATTTGTAGTTATATCATTTGGACTTATCAATGCTCCTGTACCTTTCATGGATTTGATGAACAGTGTTCAAGCAGTACTTGGACTTGTTCGCTATCTTCCTTATTGATGATATCCTCATTTACTCTAGGAATAAGGAAGAACATGCGAGTCATTTGAGAGTTGTTCTGCATACTCTCAAAAAACTCCACTTATTTGGAAAATTTAACAAGTGCGAGTTTTGATTACAAAGAGTTGCTTTCCTTGGGCATGTTGTGTCTAGTGAAGGAATTTTAGTAGATTCCTAGAAGATAAATGTAGTGAAACAATGGACCAAACCTACCTCTACTAAAGATAAAACAAGTATCTTGGGTCTGGCGGATTATTACAGATGGTTCATGGAAGGATTTTTATGCATAGCCTCACCATTTACTAGGTTGACTCAGAAGATGGTCAAGTTTCGATGGTCAGATGATTGTGAGAAAAGTTTTACAGAATTGAAAACTAGATTGACTACACCTCTTGTCTTGACTTTACGAGAAGGTTTAGATGGTTATGTGATCTATTTTGACGCATCAAGAGTTGGCCTAGGTTGTGTGTTGATGCATTAAGATAATATTATATCTTATGCTTCTAGGCGTCTTAAGTTGCATGAGAAGAACTATCAAACTCACGACCTCGATCTTGCAGCGTGGTGTTTGCACTCAAAATATGGATACCTACTTGTATGATGTTAACGTAGATGTGTTCACTAACCATAAGTGTGTCACGACTAAGGAGCACCTCCTAGAAGTAACATGGCGTACTTGACCTCTCGGATATCTTATACAAGCCCATAGTCATCACTAATTGCATAGTCATAGGAAATTGAGCGGAAAATATAATAATCACTTCATATAAACATAAAATAGGTCATAATACATAGTTAGACTCTAAGTATATTTTTTCATCTTAGACTCAACATCAATAAAGTTTAATAGGGACACGGCTCCTATCAACATATAATAATAATCTAACTATTACATAAACTTGAATAATAACTTGACATAGGAAATACTTGAATGATAAGGATCCATTTCTTGAGCTTGGGAAACATGTATC
Source organism: Solanum pennellii (assembly GCF_001406875.1). Lineage (NCBI taxonomy): Eukaryota > Viridiplantae > Streptophyta > Magnoliopsida > Solanales > Solanaceae > Solanum > Solanum pennellii. The sequence continues at coordinate 15,218,397 of NC_028638.1, read as the reverse complement.
AAGGAATCCATAAGAGACATCCTCTAGGAATCCATCACCTACACTTTGTAAAAATATGAAGAAGAATGGTATGAGTAATAGAATGCACTAAGTATGGAATCCATGCAAACACATGCATTTAAAGAGGACATTTAGTTCGAAATTATGCAACATGCCTTTTTAAAAAATCTTCATTAACATTGGCACAATTACACAATATATTTCATATACTTTATATAGTTATTTAAAAACATATAAGATTATCTTTTTTTACGTTTAGTTCATTAACCCCTAAGTAACACTATCCATACTCAAGCATCACCTTAGGGTCACCGTGGTGAACATTCACATAACCATCAATAACTCAAACATAGACATTCATGGAAACATAACACATACTTCACATATGACCCAACATACTTCATGAACCACATAGAAGACACATTCCAAGACAACATGCAATTCAATACTACCAACATCATCATAGTAAGGCAATAGTAAAAATATACATGTTCATTTCATTAAAACATCATAAGACCTTACTAATAATACTAATATAAGCCTACTAGTGCGATGTACATGTGAAGTCCCATAAACTCACACCTACTAAGTAAAATCACAAAGATACCACAAGCATACCATTTACTTCATACAACAATATGACAACTATAGTCAACTACGTGCATAAGTAGGACCTTCAAACATATAGAAAGTAAGACCAAGCTAATGCTTACAAAGTAAGACCGTCATCATATACACACCGTAGGACTAATACTATGCATATTATCATAACAAGTAGGTCAATGTCATAGTTTCATGCATAAGAGATACATACATACACATATACATATAGAACATCTTCCTGGAATCCCCTTCAAGAGATACTTGTGCAATGCATAGGTAAGTTTATTACTCTCACCTACACTAAGAACCTTCCTTTAGGTGATCCTATTTAGGGTCCATTACATTACTTCCATTGTCTATTTTACATTAGGGAAAGTTGTTCTTAACCGAAACTATAATATGTGAGCTAAATATGGAATCCGGTGTTCTCCTCCCACAACGAAAAGAGAGGGTTAACACTTGCCTAAGGTGTAACCAAATATGATAGCTTATCTATGTTGATCCACTAGCTATATCCTTCCGGGTCACGTATTTATGGAACTAGAATATTACTACTAGAAACATTTACTTCCTAACATGGAGGTTTCCATCTCATGAGGCCATTGGTGAACCTATCTTACATATTGGTAAGAGACACCTCTCATGGTCAAGTTCACTCGGTGCTAAGCTAACTTCCATTTGTGGAAAAAGTCTTTATTAACTTTACTTCATAAAAATGAGATATAGGAGATTAACTTCTCATTTTCATAGCTTATAGGTTATAGATGAGAATATCCTTTCTTCAACCTAACTCAAGTGAGAAAACCTTTCACATTGACATAAATTATTCAAGCATAGTCTAGTATAGAGTACAATTGAGAACACCTTTCAAAAGACCCTAATTTACTATATTATCATACATGCTTCATCATATGCATTCATGTGTGTGTATGTACTTATATGAGGAAACCTTTCTCATAAACACATTTAGACACCACACAGATTCATACTTTATCCTAACATATACTAGACATCATAGCATATACTTCATGTTATTAGCTTAATCATGCATTCATATTAATGTACATCGAGAATCATCCTTGAACTATTCTATCAAGACACACATGTGCAATGTATAGGCAAAGTTCCATTTCCTTGGCTACACTGGTACACTTATCAAGTCATCCTACTTAAGATACCTTTTCATACTTTCATGGACATACACTTTACATGCATAGTAGTAGACATTAGTGCGTATGAGAATTATCCTTTCAGTAGACACCATGAACCTATACTACTCATAGACATGCATGAAGTGTGTGTGTGTGTATATTGGTCAACATGATCACATAATGGCAATGAACATATCATTGAGGAAGCTACCCTCCAAGGATCACAATACACATCCACTTCCCTTAAACCATAGATCACACACCACATAATAGCATTGGAGACAAGACACCTTCATAATTGAATCTAAGACTCCTTAGATTGGTTAAGATAAAACATTCATATATGTGTGTACATAGATAGGGGGTCATTCATCAATTTTACTTCATCAATGACAACATATAAACCACTCATTACCTGGACAACCTCTTTCAATTGTCATAACATCATCAATGCACCCTAGATCATGAACTGGAAGGAAAACTAGACATATACCTTTACATGTGTGATCATCATTACTACACTTCATAATACATAAATTTGCCTTCAATTCCATGATAATATCATATAGAGATTGAAAATAAAGTAAACACTCCCACCATAAGTGGACCATACAACACAATGTACACTACATTAACATCAAATACATAGAAAGTAGAAGAATACAATCTTACCAATTCTCTAAACCTTGATTATCATTGATAAATTACCAACAATTCATCATCAAATCATATATAAAACAGTAGCTATATATATACTAACACAATCAAAATAACAATCTATCAACATCTCAACAAGATCACATTACCCATATTATAGGCTAAATTGAAAATTGAGAATTCATGGGTTCATACTGAAATTTGATTAAAAATCATCAATAATATAGTATCTAATCATAAATTCATCATATATATGCTTTTGAAATAAATTTGAGAATGAACCCATCGTTCGATTAAAAGAAGGACAATTTCTTGTGAAATCTCTTTGAAAACATTGAAGGAACTCCATATATGAATGGTTAACTAAGGATGAAGGATTACCATAGCTCATTATATGAAAAAGCCACGAAAACCTGATGAAGAATCCATGGAAATCCCACCCTAAGCTGTCCTTGAGCTTCAACTCCAATGGAGGTTTCTAGAGAGAGTTTGTTTTGAGAGGGAAGGGTGAAATTTGAAGAGTGAATTGGAAATGGGATTTTCATGTTATTAACTAACTTAATATACCTAAATTACCCCATAATAACCGTCCATACTCTTTTTGAAATGTGGGGTGAATTTCCCATTCATCCCTTAAGTGACCAGCATTTTGGACAGCATTACAGGCATCCATCGACGAAGAGCAGTCGAGGACCGTTGGTGGAAGGACGACTCGTTCTACACCTCGTAGTGTAACATTACGTAATTCCATGACCGACTTTAGAACCTCACATGATGAACTAATACATATAACACTGTTTATAGGCCTAAAATAATGTATTTAAACTAGTTAGGAAGTGTCAGAATCAAAACGTCAAGAAACGTCCATGACGTCTAGAGACTAGTGGAATAGAGGTTAAAGTGTCTTTTCATGTTTAATGGGATTTTAAGATTCGTAATTTGATAAATTTTTATATGAAGGTGTTAAACAAGTATAAGAGTGTGGTAAGGGTCAAAACGTCCTGGTCCGACTCCCCAAGGACCACCCTAAAGGTCATTAGAAAGGACCCTTGCATTTGACCCAAAATTATGAATCTTTACAGTGCACATCTATGAGCCAAACGACAAGCCTTCGATTGATTCATAGGTTGACATTTAGAAATTCTCAAAACTGGTCCAAAAGACCAATCTCTAATCTAAACAACGCCTTGCCAGTACGGGGCCATCAATGAACCTACGAACTGTAGGTTGGGTCTCTTATGTTAGGGTCTATTTTGACTGTCAAAATTTTTAATAAGTTACTTAATTAGTTAGTTACTTAGGTGTTTAATTAAGGGTTAGGGTAATTTAGTAGGTTAAGGGACTATATAACACCTAACCCACAGTAAACTAACCAAACACTCCTCAATTACCAAACTCAAAATTCTCTCTATTTTCTTACTCTATTCACAAAGGCTCCATTGAATACCAAGCTTCAAGATCACTAGGGAACCAATATTTCAACTTTATATCCATAAATATTGAAGGATTTTTAAGGTATGGGAGCTCTTCACTCTTGGGATCTCTTTCCCCTAGAGGATCCTTAAATTGATTTCAAAAGATGTAAAAACCATGGGTTTCTTTCCAATTTCGTGATTTGTCTTTCAATTGGATTTAATGTTGAATTCATTTGATTATTAATGATAGATATTGATTGTTTATGGTTTAATCAGTGTAGTTCTTAGTCTTTGACCTAATTCCATGCGAAAATCCATGAATTGAATCCCTTACCCTAACCCTAGTTATGAATTGGACTTGTAGATGATTAGGGTTGTTAGAATTGGTTATATTATTGCTTAATTCACTATATTATGATTATGATGAGTGGTTTATTGGATAATTGTAATTAATTGAGGATGAGATTCTTGGTGAAATCCATGGAGGCTAATCGATAAGACTTTGTCATCTTGAAATTTTTACTTCAATAATGATGGATTGTATTTGGTGATGATGTTGCGCAATTGACGTATTACATGTGATTAGATTTGGAAAGATATGATATGATTAATATGATGGCATTATATGGATATTGAATTTGAGATCATGGCAAGGTTGTGAGAATAAAAGGTTCAAGATGATCCTCTTGTGTGCCTTATGTGATAATGACTATGATATGTGATCTCACTCATAATGGTTGTGTGATGAAAGAATGTTCCCATCCTATGCCTAATGAGATAAATGAAATGCTATATGAGGGGTAGTCTCCTATGACCTAAATTAAGCTATGATTGTTAAAGAATGACTTAATGGAATTTCAAAAAGAGACACTAGCTTAGCACCGAGTGAACTTGATAATGAGAGGTGTTGACTCCCCATAGAAGGGATATTAACTAAGGGTTCTCATGAGATAGTGAGTATAATGAAATTTTGTATAAAGAGAGTCCAATACATGTATCCTAGTTCTTGAACTATGTTTCCTGCATAGTAATAATAGCTAGTGGATCCACCTCGAATGTTATGTTTATGCTTCCACCACAGTTGATCATTTGCCTAAAGTATCCTTTGATCTCTCCCTTCAAGCCCCTCACCAAACTTTTATCAGGGGGATCTTACTTCACTTCTTTTCGTTAAGTCACTTTGGTCCTACCTTGGAAAGTAGACCATCTTCTTTCAGTGTAGAGTTTCATGACATTAGATTCCATGTTTAGATCACATGGTGTATTTTCTATTAAGGCAATTGTTCCCAAAAGTAAAATGAAAGTAATAAATTGAACTCTAACTAGGGTGACTCAAGGGGGTTCTTCTTAGTGTAGGTAGGGGTATGGGACTCTACGTATACATTGCACTATTTGGCCTTGAGGGAAGTCCTAGGAGGTTGTTCTTATTCTCTTATAAATTAAATGATATGCATATATTTACTTTACATGTTGATTATCCTATGTGATGTTAGTTTCACTTATGAACATGTTATTTTTCTATATTTCTATATATGATGATAACTACTCATTATTCTATGTTATATGAAGTTAGGCGTTACATATGATCTCTTTCCTTGCTTACTTGATTATGTGGGGTTATGGGACTTCACATGAGCATTGCACTTGTATTCTTGGGATATAATTTCCGTTAGGGTTTTACAAGTTATGATGATATGAACTCTTGTACATCTTTGTTGTTATGAAATTATATTGTAGTTATTTTGGTTATATAGTTTTGATATGGTACTATTCATATTAATATGACTTTATGTTGATAATATCCATGTTGACTCGAAATTATTGGTGATGTTGGTCTTGTGTTGCATATGAACTTTTCTTAATGAATATGTGATCATTGGCTTGTATCAATTCTTAAGTGTGCATTAAGGTTTTCAAAAGTGACTTAGCATGACTTTGAACAAAATATCCCTTTTAGCATGATTTCAAAGATTATATGTGCATATGTTTCCATTCTTAGTACAAGTGGATGTACTAACCCATATTCTTTCCCTTTTCCCAAATAATGTAGGTTCAGGCCATTATGGTATCAAGGTCACTTGTAAGAAGAACTGGACTTCTCCCCATGTTTTGGTAGCTCCTCTATTTTGAGGATCGTTCCACGTACTCTACCTTAGTTGTATTTATATAGTCTAAAGACATTCATTTCTCTCCTAAGAGATATTGTTGTAATCCTTATGTGGAAATTATGGATTTTTACTAAGGGCTATGCCCGAATGTTCTACTTCATTTTAGATGGTTTAATGTGAGATGGTATTATTACACTAAATTTTTATATGTATATTATATTGTCAAAATGAGAAGCCTATATAGGCTTCCTATGCCAGTAATCTAAGTAAACTCCCTAAGTAGTAAGTGAGAGGTGTATGTAAACCTCAATATGTAAGAAGTTTTAATTTTTCCGCATTTTAACCTATGATATGTTATGACTAATGCTAAGAGGCTAGTCTTAGTCCTCTCCGAGGACGACGACGTGGGTTATGTTTACGGGGTGCTCCCCGGTAGTGACAAACTTAGTATTAGAGCATGATGTTGAAAGTAATCTTAGGATTGATGTCTCACTAAACCCGGTCATTCCTCAACCTATGATGGATGGAGAGATAATGTCAACATTTCTTACTTTAGCTCAAGCCATGACTACGCAAGCTTAAGCGGTAGCCATTAAAACTGAAGCCATGACGGCTCAAGCAAATAGAGAGGTTGGACCCCGTGTTCAATAAAATGCTAGTACCATGGCTTCTTGCTTGAGAGACTTCACGAGGATGAACCTTCCGATGTTTTATGGGTCATAATTGAATGAAGACCCCCAAGACTTTCTTGATGATGTCTATAAGATCCTCTATGCTATAGGGCAAGTTCAAATAAAAATGTCAAGCTAGCCTTCTATCAACTCAAGGATGTAGCTCAAACATGGTGTACCCAATGGCGAGACAATAGGGCCTTGAGAGTGGGTCTTATAACTTGTGAGGTGTTTAGAAGGGATTTCCTTGATTGTTTCTTTCTTACGGAGAAAAGGGAGGCAAAAGTGGAAGAGTTCATCAACCTTCGTCAAGGGGGTATGAGTGTGCAAGAGTACTCCCTGAAGTTCACTAAATTGTCCAAATATGCTCCTTTCCTGGTATCTAATCCTAAAGATGAGATGAGTCGCTTTGTGAAGGGAGTGTTTGATGACTTAGTTGAAGAGTATCATTCGGCGATGCGACATGAATAAATGGATATCTCTCGGTTGATGGTTCATGCTCTGCAAGTTGAGGAAACTAGACTTAACAGAAAGAATAGGGAGTTTAAGAGTGTTAAGTCTTATGAAGGAGGTACTTCCAAGGGTAGGCTTGAGATTCAAGACAAGCCTGGGTTCAAGAAGAAGGTTTCCAACAAATTTCCTTGCAATTCACCTAGGTAACACAAGGATAGGGTTTCTAACTCTAGGTCTCAAAATGGAAGGAGTGGAAATTCACCAAGTGACAAACCTACTTGTGCAAAATGCTATAATAAGCATATGGGTGAATGTTTGTGGGAACAGGAAATTGGTATGGTTGTGGAAAAGGGGTCCATAAGGTTAGAGATTGTCCTAATGTGAGGAGTCAAGATAAATGGTGTGGTCAAGATCAAGCAAGCGGTCCTAGTTCAGATTCCCCAAAGAGGAACCGCTTTTATGCTCTCTTCTCTACGCGTGAGCAAGAAGAATCTCCTAATATGGTCATCGGTATGTTACTAGTCTTCTCTATTGATGTTTATGCTTTACTTGACTCCGGTGCTACTATATCATTTGTAACTTCTCTAGTAGCTAAAATGATTGATGTTCTACCCGATATTTTGATTGAACCATTTTCGGCTACAACCCTAGTGGGTGACTCCTTGTGGATAGAAGAGTCTTTAGGAGTTGTCATATATACTTTCCCAATAGAGTTACATGGGTGGATTTAATAAAGCTTGATATGGTTGATTTTGGTGTCATTTTGGGAATTAATTGGTTGCATGATTGTTTTGCTTCCATAAATTGTTGAACAAGAGTGGTTAAGTTCAATTTTCCTAATAAATCCATCTTAGAGTTGAAGGGGGTACCTAAATTCCTAGAGGTCGTATCATTTCTTATCTAAAATCTTGTAAAATGATATCTAAAGGGTCTCTTTACCATATTTTATGAGTTAAAGATCTTGAGTCCTACATTCCTTCTATAGAGTCAGTCCCCGTAGTGAAGGACTTTCCGGAAGTCTTTTCTAATGACTTTCCCAGAATTCCTCCCAAGCAGGAAATAGATTTTGGTTTTGAATTATTACTGGATCCGAATCCCATTTCAATCCCTCTTTACCGGATGGCTCTGGCGATGTTGAAAGAGCTAAAGTTTCAACTGAAAGACTTATTAGATAAGAGTTTTATTCAGCCTAGTATTTCATCATGGAGAGCTCCGGCGATGTGTATTGACTATTGTCAACTCAATAAGGTAACCATTAAGAACAAGTATCCTTTCCCTCGGATTGATGACTTGTTTTATCAACTCAAAGGGTCAAGCTAATGTTCTAAGATTGATTTGAGGTAGGGGTATCACGGACATAGGGTGAGAGGTGAAGATGTGCCTAAAACACATTTTCAAACTAGGTATGGTCAGTATGATTTCGTAGTATTGTCCTTTTGTCTCAGAATGCCCCGACGACTTTTATTGACCTTATGAATAGGGTATTCCAAAATTACCTAGATTCCTTTGTTGATTGTCTTTATTGACAATATCTTGGCATATTCATAAAATGAGGGTGAACATATGGACGATTTGAGGTTGGTATTGCAAGTAGTTAAGGAACAGCACTTTTTTGAGAAGTATAGTAAGAGTCATTTTTGGTTGAGATCAGTGGTATTTCTTGGTCATCTTAAACCAAGTAAGGGTATAGAGTTCGATCTAAAGAAAATTGATGTGCTTAAGAATTTGATTCGACCTTTGACTCCGACCGACATTAGAAGTTTCTTTGGTTTAGTTGGATATTATAGGAGTTTTTTGGATGGGTTTTATTAAGCTTAAACTTACTTATCAAATAAGAAGTAAAGCGGTCGTGTCAAGTAAATAACTCAACTAATGAGGTTGGGATCGTTCCCACGAGGAAAATAGTTTAGACTTAACTTCAATCAGACTTAACTTCAATCTATTATTACTATTGTTCAGTAAATTATTTCCTTGGAAAGCAAAAATGATAAAAGGGGGGTTTTCTATTTCTAAATAAATGAAAATAACTAGTGAAATTAAAGGAGACAACTAACAGCTTCAAATGTTGGAGTTTAATCAATTAATAAAAGTAACTAGGGTTTACGTGTTCCCCACAGGTTCATAAATTGATAATTCTAACTATAACAATTCTTTCCTAGTATCTTGTATGCAAAGTGATAAGTTATGTATTTCTAAATCCTTGGTCCGGCATCTAGAAAATTTCACTCCGCAACTTGGTCCGGCTATGTGTGTTGGTAAACTAACCCTTACCTTTACCTCATATTAAGCATCGTATTCGATATTTGACTAAGTTATTACCTCGTACCAATCAATACTAGCCTATTAGATAGAATCCACTAAATCTATGTCGATAATTCTTTTCCTATTATCTACCTCCTTGGTCCGGCAAGTAGCATTAAGGTGAGTTCTAACGTTGGCCATCCGTTAAAAAGACTTCTAAGAGAAAGAATTATCAATACATGCAAGACACTATTCTAGAATTGTTATTTTAGTTTGGTTTTACCTCATTATTCGCCTATGGTTCCCACAACCCTAGTCATGGAATTTAGTTACCCATAGTCATAATCACAATATTCAAATATATGATATAAGAATTCATGCACTTACTTCAATGAGAAAGAGTAAAATCCGAAAGTTCGCTTGATTAATCAACAAAAATCACCAACAATCAAATACTGAAATTAATTGAAGAACAAAGATTCTCCAAAAGTGTAACAATAATCCTCAAGTCTAATCCACAAAAGAAGCTCAAAAATCAAGAGTCTAACAAAGAGTCTAAAAATAATCAAGGGTCTAACCTCAAAAACGAGGTTTTTCAAAATATTTATAAAAAAATAAAAACCTAATTAAATAAGGACTCTGTTTGGTGGAAATCTATCAAAACGTGGCTGGGTCGACGGACCTCGCGACGGATCGTCGTGGTCACGATGGACCGTCATGGATTCCGTCATCCCATACTTGTGCAATTTCTTATACTGCTCTCTTCAAAACCCTCGACGGCAGATATGATGGATAGTCACATGAACAACGGTCCATCGAGGGTCTCCGTTCCAAAACACTTGAACTCTTGGAATTTGGGTACTGGGACTACTTCTCTGATCTTCATGACGAACCAGCAGGACGGACCGTCATGGCTACGACGGTCCGTCACGCGCTTCATAACCCCACACTTGGTCAGAATTCCCCATCTTCCTTCAGCAGCTGCGCTATGATGCCACCTATGGACCGTCACAAACACGACGAACCGTCACAAGCTCTGTGGGTGGTAAGTTTATGTATTTCTTGCTCAAAAACCTCCGCATTCATCTTTTAGACAGATTTCCTGCAAATAAAGAGAAACATACATAAAAATTAGTACAAAAGGCTTTTGGACACACCAAACTTAAGGAAAAAGTATTAAAAATACCGTGAAACCATGATATATCAGGTTTGTGTCCATTGTTTTTGCTTTGACTACGTTGACCCAAAAGAGTGTTAAATTTGAGTGGTCGAAGGCATGTGAAAGAAGCTTCCAAACTTTGGAAGATAGGCTTACCTCCACTCAGGTGTTTACCTTACCGGAGGGTACCAATGATTTTTTGTCATATATTTTGATGTTTCCTGAGTCGTTTTGGTTGTGTTCTTATGAGACAATGGAAGGTAGTAGCCTATGCCTCTAGACACTACCTTGACCCAAAAGAGTGTTAAATTTAAGTGGTCGGAGGCATGTGAAAGAAGCCTTATAATTATGGAAGATAGACTTACCTCCGCTCCGGTGTTGACCTTACCGGAGGGTACCATGGGTTTTTGTCGTATATTGTGATGCTTCTCGAGTCGGTTTGGGTTGTGTTTCTTATGCAACATTGGAAGGTAGTAGCCTATGCCTCTAGCCAACTTAAGATGCATGAGAAGAACTACCCAACTCACCATCTTGATTAATGATCGTAGTGTTTTCTTTGAAATTATAAAGGCATTACTTGTATGGTGTTCATGTGAACATGTATATCGACCATAAGAGTCTTCAATATGTGTTTACTCAAAATGAGTTAAATCTACGACAGAGAAGATGGTTGGAATTATTGAAAGATTACGACGTGAGTGTTCGTTACCTCCCTGACAAGGCCAATGTGGTTTCAGATGCTCTAAGGCGTATGACCATGGGTAATGTCTCTCATGTAAAAGAAGGTAAGAAAGACCTACTGAAAGATGTACATACAATGGATCAACAGGGTGTTCGGTTTGAAGATTCCCCAAGTGGTGGTTTTATGGTTCATACTAACTCCGAGTCATCTTTAATGGTTGAGGTGGAGTCTAAGCAACTTCTTGATCCACTATTGATGGAGTTGAAGAAATCAGTACTTAGCTAGTTCAATGAGTCGTTCTCCCAAGGAGAGATGGTGTTCTTAGGTACCTGGTAGATTGTATGTACCAAATGTTGATGATTTGAGGGGAAAGGTTTTAGAAGAAGCTCATGGTTCCCAATATTCTATTTTATCCGGCTGACACCAAAATGTGTTGTGAACTTGGAGAGGTATATTGGTGGGATATCTTGAAAAGGGACATAGCGGAGTTTGTAGCTAAGTTTCCAAATTGACAACATGTTAAAGTCGAGCCTCTAAAGTCAAGTGGTTTGATTCTAACAATTGAAGTTCCTACATGGAAGTGGGAAGAAATTAATATGGACTTTGTGGTTGGGTTGCCTCGAACCCGAAGGGAAAATGACTCAATTTGGGTTATAGTTGATAGATTGACAAAATCTGCTCACTTTTTCCCCGTCAAGTCTACGCATTCGGTAGAGGTTATGAATGGATATACATTGATGAGATTGTGAGTCTTCATAGGAATCCTTTATCCATCATATCGGATAAAGGTGCACAATTCACTTCTTGTTTTTGGAGGTCTTCCCAAAAATGGTTGGGTACTCAAGTGAAGCTTAGCACCAATTTTCATCCCCAAATGGATGGTCAAGCGGAACGTACTATTCAAACCCTAGAAGCCATGTTAAGAGCTTGTGTGATGGATTTTAAAGGTAATTGGGACAATCACCTACAGTTGATTGAGTTATCCTATTATAATAGCTATTATTCGAGCATTTCCCTGGAACCTTTTGAAGCAGTCTACGGTATAATATGTAGGTATCCGATTGGGTGGTTTGAGGTAGGAGATTCTTCACTCCTTGGTCATGAGATAATCTATGACGCTTTGAAGAAGGTTCGAGTGAAAGGGATAGTTTGAAAACAGCCTATAGTAGGCAAAAATCCTATAGCAACAATAGAACAAGAGATCTTGAATTCGAAGTGGGTGATATGGTGTATTTGAAGATTTCACCTATGAAAGGGGTGATGAGATTCGGAGAGGAAGCTAAGTCCCCAATATGAAAGTCCCTATGAGATGTTGCAAAGGGTCAAAAAAGTTTCATATGAGTTTAAATACCTAGTTAACTATCTTCGGTTCATCCGATATGTCATGTCTCCAAAATAAAGAAGTGTATTTGTGATCACGTGTCCATTATCCCTATTGAAGGGTTAGGTGCGGATGAGATTCTTTCCTATGAAGAGGTTCTAGTGTAAATTCTAGATCGTCAAGTCAAGAAGTTGAGGAACAAAGAGGTGGCCTCTATAAAAGTCCTATGCAGAAACCACCTAGCTAGGTAGCAACATAGGAGGCCGAGACCGACATGAAGTACCTCTATAGTCATCTTTTTCCTCAAAGTTCTAGACAAAGTTGAGGTTAGTAATAATCCTCTTTGAAATATGAATAAATTTGAGGCTTTTTTTACTAAAATATGCATAATTATGGTAAAAACGGTTCATGCTAAAATGAGTTTTCATGTGAAAAGGTTCTTTTGCGTAACTTGCCCTTATTTGTGTTTTGTGTATAGTTGCTTTCATGTAATGATATTGAGCATGGTAATGATACATGACAAATTTATTAATGCATAAATATCAGTTTAGTTGTTCCATCCTTAAGTTGCATGTTCAGTTTGAGCTATCCAGTATCTTACGAAAATCCAGTCATAATGTGTTAATTACATAATCCAATTGGAGTAGCATAATACCGAGTTGGACTAGGGCTCAGTGCACCCAAATAGTCCCAAAACTACTAGCCATGAAAGTTATAAGTCTCCTTTATGGACATCATTTTAGTGTTCATGCCAACATGCCTCTATACCTCTGGTAGGGTTCGGTCCTCTCGATGGGGCTTATATATCAGACTCCAATGTTCGCTCATGTGGTTTTATTATCGGTTATTAGTAGTTCCCACATTTCAGTTAGACTCCATAGCATTGACCATGTTCTAGTTTGCAGTCTTAGCATGTATAACTTGGTCAATGCATTCACATTAGTCATGTTCATTATTTCAGCACCTTTATCATGTTCATATTATTTCATTGCTTTATTGTTTTGTTCAGTTATGCGTTATTTCAGTTGTACTATATCCTACATGCTTAATACCTTTTAAGTACTACGGATACGTGCGCTACATCTTCTCGTAATGTAGGTTCAGGTTCTCAACATCCAGATTACGCTTAGATCGGTTCACGATCTCCAGTTCAATGATATCAGTGATTAGTCATCATTATCAGAGGACAACAGTCATGAGTTTCTTTTTTGTATTTTTAGTCCTTTAGTTTCAGTTTTTCTAGACTCAGTTGGGGTCTATCTCAACATTTCTAGTCAGTTAGAGGCTATTTTCAAACATAGTTAGATTCAACTTAGAATTGAGTTAATATCTTCCTTATATTAAACTTGAAAGTTTTCATATGTCTATGTTATAGTATATGAATATTCTTCATCTTTTCATTTTATTTATGATTATAGCCTCCGCATCGGTTTATTATTTTGTTATTTTTGGTATACTCGTGATCATGTCAGCATGGTTAGCTTTCGATCACTTGTGGTCCTAGGTTCCATGTTCGCGTCTCGGGGGTATCTCGGGGTGTGACAACATGGCAGGCGAACGGGCCCACATTCACCTTTTTATATGTTCCAAATAATTTCAAGGATACAATCCCAACCTTAACTACTACAATGATCATTTTATCATGATAACAAGCAACACAAGAGAATTCTTGAAGAATCTTTTATCTCTTCAACCAAATAGTCACATGAATTCTTAATTTCTTTTGCATCACATTTGAATCACAATGGTCAACCGATTATGCCAACTGATATTTATTCTAGTAAGCTTCTAATTTACTTTTAATTGTGATATCATCATCATTCTCATTTTTGTATACAAAAAAGAACGAGAAAAATGAGTAATCTTCATGTAAATATTTATAACCCACTTTAGTTGTACTAACTTGAAGATATTAAATGTTCCATAATTGATAGTCTAAATGTAATATTTTCTTCAATTATTCCAAAACATAAAAGTTTGTTCTAAGACTTACTAGAGCCCCAATATTATAAACAGTTTCATTCCTCCGGATAATAATAAATTAGCCCTTTCAACATTATTATTTAATTTTGTGTACTACAACAAATTTCAAGCCATTCCTATGGTGAATTTCTCCTTCAACGATAAAATCAATATTATTGTCATAGTTAAAATTATCACATGCAAGATATTTCTCGACAATCAATGACAAGTTTGTTTGGTCATAGACACAACCTTTATAAGTAAGAGTTGTTTCTTTCTTTTTTTTCTTCAATAGTTCATAATTTAACATACCACAATATTTGTGTAGTACTTAAAGTATATGAATAAATGATCATTTATGTAAAAATATTTCTTTTCAATCTCTCATACCTCCCATAGAGGTGAGATGTGATATTTATCCAACAATACATAACATGTTCTTATCCATAAGAATACAACCAATTGAATACGCTCCACATATTTTTATTAGAAACTCATTGTCATGCTTTCACATTCATCAAATGCATGTGACTCATATAAACATCACTTTAAGAGGTCAAATGTATCAAATGTACTACCACTTTGTATTCTTTTATTTGATGGAGGATTTACAAAACTTTTCAAATTTGGGTTCACCAACAACAATGTGCTCAATAACTTCTGATACCACTTTGATAGATAAAAAATGCATTCACATTTGAAGGAGTATCTTAAGAAACAATGTGTCCAATAACCTTGCATAACACTTTAATGGACAAAATTACCTTCACATTTGAGGAAACATCTTAAGAATTCATAGTGTTATTCCTTACAATTAACTTTATTATTTTGTACTCCTTTATTTTCTCAAAGGAACTTAAGGACACAAAAGACAAGGACTGAGATCAACAAGAAATAAGCATTCGACAATAGTGGATATCAACCAAACCCAAGATAATCTAAAACACAAAGAGCTTACAAGACCTATTATTTTGTGCTGATTATATTTTATTTTAGATTGCTCTAACTTTTTGCATTCATTTATATTTTGTTTGTATAGATTTTATTTAATATATAGTAAATCAACTCAAGATATATATAGAAGAAGTGATGTAACATGTCTTGACATGTCGAATAATTTTATGGTGGATGAGATATACCATGTCATTGTTGTATACAGATTTTTTTTATTAGAACAAAGTACAAATTGTAGGTCACGTGCATGGGAGGAGATACCATTATTCGACACCCCTTCATTGGAAAATTATATTGTATAGGTAGGTTAAATTTTGATTTTATTCCTATATATATTGTAGTTGACACTTTGCAACACAAGATGAAAATTTAGTTAAGTGGTTGAGCTGTTGCAAAAATTTTCCTCAATCTTTGGCCTGAATGTCAAGGGTTCAAACCTGGCTGGGGTTTTTTATTATTTTTTCTTTTTTAAAATTAAAATTAATAATTCAAGATGCGTCTATTATCTTTAAATATTACAAAACTGAAAGATTTTTTTCACCATTTTTTAAGTTACTGACTGAAATATAGTTAACAATAATATTTTATTTTAAAAAGAAAAAATTCTACTTTGAGGATTAAAAAAATCCTTAATTTCAACATTAAAGGGCTTGAAGAGGAATAGCTAAAAAAATCATTTTAGTTTGTTGCTGAGTCACTGCTTTCGCTATGACTCTTCGAATCGCCAAATGATTGTGATATTGTAATTTTTTTCACTTACATTACTAAAATTTATTTTGTTGATTTTATGTGTACTTACTACTTTGTATTTTGACACCCTTCAATGTAAATCGTGGTTCCGCCACTGATCCCGTGTCTTTTGAACCTCTTCTTTTCTTTTCTTACTCCTCAACTCCTCCATCCCACCTCCTATTTACCCCTCCATTTAATATAGAGTACTTTATATTAGTTACTATTTTCTAATTTAAATATATTTCATTACATAAATTTAAAATAGCACAATAGCAAGATCAAAGTAAAATAAAAATACTACCTTGGTTCACTTTTATTCATCATGTTGCGCATTTTAAAAGTCAATTTGACTAATTTCAAAGTTAATTAGATTCTATTAATTTAATATTTTAAGCAACAAATTTAAATATTCAAAAACTAAATGAAAAATACTATCAGTTGTAATTTCTTGCATATCAATATGATGAAAAATATATCGAATGATGTTAGTCAATGTTTTTATAATTTGACTCTAAAAATAAAAGAAACCATGACAAATAAAAGTGGGCGGATGAAGTTGTAATAAATTAAAATTAGAATGTCATTATTTCTTAAAATTAGTATTGATTTTCTTTACCTTTTTTATAATTCACAGTATTCATTTGTCAAAAATGAATTAGATATAATTATATTAATAATAATATAAATTCAAAAAGTCAAATAATTACATACTTAAAAAGGGTTAAATTAAGATGTGTGCACTTAATCTCATAAAAAGTCATTTTTTTTAGTTTTAGGATAAACATAAATAGTTATTTAAGATTACATGTCAATCAATAAATGAAAATATAATTAATAAAATCATTTTTTCAGTTTACTCTCTTCATCAATTTATTGAATAATTTTTTGTTTTCAAAAGTCAAGCAATAATATATATATATATATATATATATATAT
>NC_028638.1:15129413-15200980 GCF_001406875.1 Solanum pennellii | reverse complement strand
TATATATATATATATATATATTAAAATATACTAACATAAAAAGAATTGTAACTTTAGTACTTTTGATTTATAAAAAAAAAAAAAAACTCCCCTAAACATGGCACGATAACTTACTTTAATATTTAAACTACACGGGCGTTTAGTTACCTCCTTAAATGTAACACCTCTAAAATAAACTAGGTTAAACTAGAGTCTATCATGTGTATCATGAGTCTATAAAGTCTTAACATGGTCTATAATAGTGTTGTGAGGGAGTGTCTAAAGTTTGGTAGTGTTTGGAGGTCAAACGTTGAAGAGTTTGGAAGTTTCGCCTTGCGACGTGCTTGTGTGTTTTAGTGTGCCTCTGCATGTTTTACGTGTTTGTTTTGGTTGAAATTGATGTGAGGGGTTCCTAACATCTAGACTAGCGTATTTAGGTTGGAAACATTCGGGCACGACTCTCCAATGACCACCTTAATGGTCCTTGAGGAGGACACAATTTGTCGGTCAAAGTTGCCAAAGGCAGCAGAATTTGTACATTAAAGGAACATGTCGCATCGCGGACTTGTTCTTCCCAAGACCAAATTCTGCCTCCGCTCGCGGAAACAACGCCGACTTTACTTCTCGAAATTTATTTTCAAAAATAATGTGGGAAAAACTTCGCGCCGTGGACTTGTTCCCTGACAAAAGTTCCAAAAATTTAAGTTAAGTTTGACTTGGTTAAAAGGTCCTATAAGTGCAGGGATCTTTTGAGTTGTTCGGGGACAAGTTATTGACAGTTATTGATCTGTTTTAACCCCAATTCACTATTCAAATCAAAACCCTCAAGTCCAAAACAAAACCTCTCCATTCCTTCTCTCCGAAACCTCCATTGATGAAGCTTTGAAGGTCCGAGGAAGAAGACAAATTTTCCACGTTTTTCTCCATCAATTTTGTGGGATTTTCTTCACAACCAAGGTATGGTGTTTCATCCTTGAATTCTCTTCCATTCAAGGATTCAATTATAATGGTTTTCAAAGATGATCAAAAACATGAAATCTTCTCTTTTGAATTCTAGCCATGGATTTGCAACATTCCGGAAAATGTACATGTTCAGTAAAGAGCCTATTAGGTTTCAAGAATATGTATTGGGGTACATAGACATTCCAATTCCCAATATTGAGTAATATTTGGCATGTTTGAGAATATTGACTTAAGGGTGTTAGCCAATTTTTATATATTTACAAGTAACTTAAAATACACTTTGATGTTTAGCCAATTTCTAAGTATGAACAAGTAAATTAAGATAGACTTTGATGTTCAAATCCTCCAATCCAAGATTGTTTAGGAATTGTACCTGCAATGAAGACCCTAAGCTAATCGCATTAGTTTCTTCGCGTACACATTAGGTACGAGGCATCCAAGTGTCAAGCCTAGGTACCATAGCACAGGATCATTTAAAATGATCATGTAGATTAAGCATTGCCCAAGGACATAGTGAGGATCCTTGGTACAACAAGAAGTGCTCAGCAACACATGTGCTGCCAGCCAAGAGACCAAGCGAACCAGCCCAACCGAATTTGGTAAGGGAAGTTAGGGGGCACGCGCCCCTAGATTCCTAACCAATTCTACAGTCTAACTAACTTACCTAATTATCTAAATAAGCTAGGACTAACCGAAATAAACTAACTAGTGTACCCGAAATCCTAAAACCTCACCCGGTGACTCTAGCCTAGTAACTAACTAAAGAAACATACTTGTACCTAACCTAGGATGGTCCAAAGGGGTTGGTTATGGTCCTAGTTACATGGGGGTACTTTAGTAATTACCCTAGGTCACTTAATCAATTAAATTAAAAACTAAATTAATTAACTAAAAATCAAAGTCAAGGCCGGTACCCTTAGAAAAATTTCAGATTTGGCTAAGTCAAATGCTCTCCTATTTTTAGTTAATTTAGGCGGGGCATTTTAGTAATTTAAGTGGAGGGTCTTTTGAATTATTCATAGGAGGACTATATATGTATAGTTTTATACAACTTTTACACGTCCCAAATCAGATCAAACGAAAATTCTCTCAAGAATGCTCTCTTTTCCAAACTCTATTGAAGAACAAGAAAAGCTTAAGGAAGAAGACGAAGGTTTCAAAGTTTCCAATCAGAGTTTCGTGGATTCTTCAACTATAATGTATGGGTTTTTAACTCTTGGGATTCCTTTCCCCAAGAGTTCCTTTCAACATAAGTTTTCAAGAACTTAAAATACTAGGGTTTTTACTCTACAAAATGGATTTTCTTCCTAACCATAGATTTATCATTTCCAATGAAAAGTAAACGTTTTCTATATTCAATTTCACATGAATTGTTGAGTGATTGATTGATAATGTTTGAATGTCATGTGATACATGATCTTTATCTATGTGATGGTTTCAAATGGGTTGTTTGTAGTGTTTGATAACGTGAAAACGTTAAGGTTAGAATTTAAGGTTTTAATGAACCCTTTAATGACCCGTTTACCTTCTGTTATGCTATGTATTGATCTTGTACATGATTTTATGAGTTGTTCTTGATTATGTCATTGAATATTTCACTATGTATGATTATGAATATTGCATGAAGAATAAGATTCTTGGAAGGAAGAGGTAAGCCTTCTAAGTGTGATTAGTCTAAATGTTTATATTAGCCTATAAACTATGATGCTATGCTATGAAAAGTATGTATGATGTTTCTATGTGAATATGCTTGGCTATGAACGTGTTATTTTTGAGATTATGATAAGAATACGAATATACAAGTTATGATACTCTCTTGTATTCTTTACACAAGATGATTATGCCATTTAAATCTCACAAAAGAAAGGTTATGATGAAAGGACAACTCTCATCTAATCTAAAAGATCTTGTGATCATGTTATACAATGAGATAATATCCTATGACCTATTATAAATTAATGATAAAAGAAAACTTAAAGGTTATTTCAGGAAAGTGAGATTAATCTAAGAACCGATAAACTCGATATGGGAAGTGTCCCTTCCCTAGCGGGAAGGTAGGTTCACAATGATTCTCATAAGATTGAGGCTGCTATGTAATGTGGAACTATGGGTCTCTAATACATCTCCTAGTTCTTGAACTATGTTGCCACCACAGGATACTAGCTAGTGGATCCACCTAGAAAGCTATGTCATGTAGGTTCTACTTTGGCTAGTAGACCACCTCTTTTCGGTGTGGGGAAGACACTGATTCCATGTTAGCTCGCATGATCTATGTAGATTTAGACTTCCCTCATGTAAAATTAAATAAAAATAAATGAACCTTGACTAGGGTGACTTAAGGAGTTTGTTTAGTATAGGTAGTGGTATGGGACGCTACCTACACATTGCACTAGTTTACTCTAAGGGAAGTCCTAGGAGATTTTTCTTAAGTAATATGATGATAAGAAAAATACATGTTTATGATATATGATGTTACTCTTCTATGAATTTTGGTTATTATGATAATACTTTATTTGGTTGCATTGCGATACGAAGTGATGACTACTTATGTTACAAGTTACATAAAGCAAGGCTTTACTTATGGTCTCCTATCTTATCTACTCAGTTATGTGGAGTTATGGGGCTTCACATGACCATTGCACTTGTAGGTTGGGGATGGGCTCATTGGTAAATATTTTGTATGTTGTGTCTATATTATCTATTGAATATGAAATACTAACATGACTCTATGAGAATATGTCTTTGATTATGATCATGCTTTAGCGTGTATGTGTTATATGGTATGTGCATTGAAGATTTTCATATGACTTAGCATGTTTTCTTAAGAGATGATAAATGATCCTTTTTCATGCATGTCCTTAAGTGTTATGTCAATATACTCATACTTAGTACATGCGGCGTACTAACCCCATTACATAATATTACTACAACTGTAGGTTCCGTCCATTGAAGTTTAAGGAGGCCGATTTGAAGAAGCTTGGAACTCTTTCTCCAAGTCTTGGTAGGTCCTCATGTTCGGGACGCTATCATTTATTTTCAAGTTTATGAATACTTTAGTAGATATTAGGATTATCTATTTCCATCATGTTTTCTTTGGATTCTTCTGTATGAAGGCCTATATGGAATATTGACTATTTATTGGCTAAGTCTAGATTTGAACTCTTAGATGGTTTTATATATATGAGACAGATCCTTAGAATATCATATGGCTTATGAATGTTAAGTATGAAGTGTAAGTATACTTTAATAGAATGTTAAAAATTATAATTTTTCTGCTAAATTTAACTTATGATTGTGATGAATGCTAAGAAGAGGCTTGTCTGCGACCTCTGAGAGGTTAACGACGCCGGTCTCATCTGGGGTGTATTGTCCGAGTGTGACAGGGTTCTTCTATAAGATGATTTCAATCAATGATTGATGATATAATTAATTTTAACTGAATGATTTTATATCAAATTTCTTATGGTCCCACTCAAATCATTAAATCCTAATTTTGACTATACAATGGGTGATGTGATCATGTCTCTATTGTATTGAATTCTTATGTAGATTGTATAGGGCTGTTGATATATGTATGAATTAGTTTAATATTATATATAGGTTGTCCTAATATGATGAATTTCATGCAAAATTATGTTGGGTCATTAGGTAGTTTGATTATTGGTTTGAATTGGTGTATATGGCTATTGGTAAGAGCCTTTGTGAATTGAATTGGTTGAATTGGCTAAGGATAGGAGGTGTTGATGATGGAATGGTGGTATGTTGAACTAAATTCTTCTATATTGTGTAGTATAGTTATTTCACATGTGATGTTTGGTATGTTCCACTTATGGTGGTGGTGTTTATGTCATATATTTATGAAGAATGTGGCCTCGTCGACATTACTTTATGAATTATGATGTTATCGTGTAATAACTTGTATATGTGATCATTGTGAAGGTCTATATGACTTATGTGTATATATAAAGTCAAAGCATGTGTTCTATTAAATAGATGATAGGTCTCTACAGTAGACTATGGTGATGTCTTAATGTATGTTACTTGATGTTGAAGTATGAATCTTCCTAGTTGACTATATGAGTCTTATGATGAGTTATATTGAAGTTTATATAGGAGTGTGTAGGGTGGCCTGTAGTATACTTGGTTGTCCTCATATGCTACTTGAAGGATATTGTACATGTGATAAGATGATGATGTGTGTGTCTTGTTTGGTAGACCTATGTCCCTCTACTTGATACATGTAGAATATGAAAATGACTTTAGAAGGATAAAGCACATTTGTCATGAATGTGCATGTGTAACTGAAATATGATCTTAAGCATAGTTAAGAAGGTCATTAATGTGGAACCTTCAACCTAGATAGAAGGTTATGATATTCTTGAAGTTGAAAGTCGTAACGGTATCCTTCTTGTGTGAATGATGGACTTAGGGGTTGATTGGTTGGAACGACATGAATCATCCTTAGGAAAGTCATGAAGCTATCCTATTTAACCATTGTGTGACAGCCCTAGTGGACCCCCTTTGATAAGGTGTATTATGATTTGGTTGTGACTTCTATATGGTACCCTTTCATATGCCCTTGTGATTGAATTACTCTATGAGCACAAAGGCTAGCACCGATGAGTATGCTTGGGGAGTGACTTTACTTTAGTTGAGACTAGAGTACAAAGAAACCCTTGATATTCCTTAACTATGTGCCTAAATGAGATGTGTCCTAGTTATACCCTTGGCAAGTAGAATACCCTCCATCGATGTAGGGTTGACTCCAGATTCCATGCGTAGCTAGTATGGTTTATGTCGGTTGTCACAACTGGAGTCTAGACCCTAGCTGAAATCGGCGTCATTAACCTTTCAGAAGTCGCAGATAAGCCTACATACGTCATCATTACATCATCTAGATAAATTTTAGCGGAAAATTTGAACTTTTTGTTTAGTTGAAGTATACTTAGACTTAATTTCATTATCGTTCAAAACAACCATCTAATACCAATACTCAAATGATTGAAATAGTTCATAATTGCATTAAATGTATACTTGCCAAAATGGCACCAATACAATGTCTGAAACAAGTGAGAAAGAAACGCTAGTGGAACATACTCCACTAGCTAATGCCTACGTCTAATGCTAGAATATAATAGTAGGCATCCTCGAAAGCATGAGGTCCTACCAAATCTGGATGAAAGCTCCACGTCCGGATAACTCCAGCGTCGACTCGTAAGTTGTAGCGTCCAGCTGCACCTGCACCTAAAAGTAAAGAGTTGTATGGGATTACTACACACTTATACTAAGTATGGATATATGCAAGCACACGTCAAGGACATTCATGATTAAGAAGATCTCTCTCCTAATGATATGAATTATGGACTTGCCAAATTAGGACATAACATATTTCATATCATTTGTCCATATACCATGAGACCTTGGAATCATGAACTTGACATTAAGACTTTCCAAAATGAGGGCTCAACATATAGGACCTCAACTAGGGAGCCTTCTTTAGCAAGCACAGAGTCTGCTTCATTCATTCATACGTACTTCATTTTCATTTCGTTCGTAAGCTAGTGTAAACTCCAGTCATACCTAGTGTCATTACTTAAGTCTAGCTCACCCCTTTATAATCCTATCCTAACACCTTTGGTATCGTTCATTTCATTATATGTATTACTTGAGTCTGGCCTTATTCTTTATTTGGGAACTTTAACCTTAACCGACATAGATCGTGTGAGAATCATGAAATCCAGTGTTTAACCCCACACCGTAAAGAGGTGAAATCATCGAGCAAAGTGAACCAAAACATGCTAGCGTATATAGGGAATCGAACCCTGCTAGAACCATATATTGGCAGTATAGGTTCAAAGACTAGGAGATATAAGGAGACCCATACCCGTCTAGACAGTCTCATCTCATGAGAATTATACGAATCTCTGCCTTCCCTAAAGAAGAAAAAACGACTCATAGCTAGACTATCAGTGCTCAGTATAAAGTTGTATTATATCCATCTCATACATCATAGAAGCTAGCTTCTAGCATGAGTCATCATAGATCATTAGATTATTTCTCATCTCATCATTACGTATGAAGTGTCAATTTTCCTTACACTTACATATAGAGTGTGATTAAGACTTGTCTCTTAATAATCAACACTCTCTTAGCTGAGTAATTTTGGTGACCTTATAGGCGTAGGTACAACTTGTCTCACTTGCACTAGCCTTATATATGGTGCCACCCTTTTCTCTCTTAACATTTTTCCGTTTCATCTTACACACCTTTCATTATTTGTTCATCGTATAACATACATATGCTATCTTGGAGTTTACATTGAGGGATAGAGAGAGAGAGAGTTTGATTTCAAGAATAAAAAGCTGTCATATAACAACATTTCTTCTTTTTATCACTCCAAACATCTAAAGTCAAGGTCTATACCCGAGTTCAGAGCGATAAGGCCAAAAAATTGAGTAAACTTTTCAAAAGGGTACAAAATTGATTATGAAACCAAAATGACAACATTTGAATCAAACTGTTGACGGTGTTAAATTTTATGTGTAAGACTCATGCTAGAATGAGTCTTACATTTCCCTTTTGTAAGAAAGATGGTCAGAGTTTTTTAAAAAATAATTAATTTACCGCATCACTATTAATAATATGTCCTCCATATTATTAAATTATATATTTTTTAAAAAAAACTATCAAACGTGATCGCAATCACTTGCATTTTTATTTACATATAAATAGTAAAAATAAAAAAATATAAACACGAAATGCAAAAACAAGCATAGGTATACAATATTTATTTACAGAAAATTCAAATCATTTCAATTTTTTTATGCAGATCATATCATTTATTTTAAGGATAAAATAGATTTTTATTCTTGGCAAGGAAGATACATATTTATATTTTTAGAAGCAAGTAAAGGGCCAAATAAGAAAAGGTTTGATATTGTTTTTCTAAAATTGGAAGATAGACCTTTTGAGTAGTTCAAAAAAATATTTGACCCTTTTAATAATTTTGAATTTTAAATTATTTTATTAAAAGTTGTTTACTAAAATAAATTTATTCTAGACAATTGTGTTAGTCAGAGACGTCGCCTCAACAGTTTGACTATAATTGTATTCAGTGAAGATGATCAACTATTGATCCTTACCATTATTATCCATTTCTATCCATAATTTTTTTTTTAAAAAAACATAAAATTTGTTGTGAAGTTAAATATTTTGACACAAACAAAGGAAGAAATCATGTTATTTCATCAATAGAGAATCCTGCTATTTCCATTAGTAAAACAAGAATGATGAAAACAAGACGTGTTCATTTGTTATTGTCTTACATATTTTGTGTTATGATTCTTGTTGGAGCTGCAGATAACATACCTAGAGATTTAACCTTTAAAAGATGGAAAAACGATTGTTTCGTCAGCTGGAAATTTTGAATTGGAATTTTTCTCCCCGACTCCAACATCGAGTAAACGATACGTGGGAATATGGTTCAACAAAGTATCTATATAGACAGTGGTATGGTTTGCTAATAGAGACACACCACTCAATGATAAAAATGGTATGCTCAATTTTACGGCACAAGGAAATGTTACTCTTGTAAATGGTTCTGGCACTGTTGTTTGGTCTTCCAATACCACAAGACGCGTGCAAAATCCAATAGCACAGCTTCTAGATTCAAGCAACCTTGTTGTTAGAGAAAACGCAAGCGAGAATTATGTATGGCAAAGTTTTGACTACCCTGGTGACACTGCTTTGCCTGGAGTTAAGATTGGGATAGATCTTAAGACTTGTTTTCGTCGTTTCCTCTACTCACGGAAGAGCAGAAATGACCCTTCTAATGGTGACTATAGTTTCATATTTGATCCTTATGGATTCCCACAACCATTTTTCATGAACGGTTCCATCCGTCGTTTCAGGGTTGGAGCATGGAATGGTGAAAGCTTTGCTAATTCGCAATCTCTAATAACAAGTCCTTATAAATACATATTTGCATCCGATCCAGATCAAGTATACTTTACTTATGAACTCACTGACACTTATGTTATTGCAAGGGTAGTGATGCAACTAAATGGATTTCTAGAGCTTTCGACATAGATTAATATTCAAACTCAGAATTGGGATAACTTTGGTAGTGCACTAGCAGACAACTGTGACATTTATGCTTAGTATAATGCATATGGATTGTGCAACAATGGAAACTCTCCAATCTGCAGTTGTTTGGATAAATTTGAACCCAAATATCTAATAGAATGGGCAAAGGGAAATTGGTCAGATGGCTGTGTTAGAAAGACAACAATATTTAATTGCCAAAAGGAAGTTGAATTCTTAAAGTATTCAGGCATCAAGTTGCCAGACACTCGATTTTCCTTGTACGCTCGAGGAGTAACTCTCAAGTCATTTTGAGGAATTGTGCTTGAGAAACTGTTCATGTGTGGCCTATGCAAAACTAGACGTAACAGGGACAAGTGAAGACTGCTTGCTTTGGTTTGATGAGCTGATGGATATCAGATAGTTTGGTTCTAGTAGACAAGATATTATATAAAGTTGGACTCTTCTGAGAGAGAGATAAGTACAGGTTGGTCTGCTTTTTTACACAAGTCTTGAATTTTCTACACCAAATTGAACTGCCTATTAAAAAATTGAAAACACAAAGATTCCTACTTATCACACTAAGATGAATTTATATCAATATTCATACAGAAACTCCATTAAAGATATTTTAAAGAAATTGAGAATCAGCTTGCCATTGGCGGCATTAAGTCTTCTCTTAGTGCTATGCTTGATCTTGTACATTAGGCGTACCAAGAACAAGAAGAAGCAAGAGGAGGAGAATAAGAACCAACAACATTTTAGTGAAGGTAAACCGGATATTTTGCTACATTTAAATTCGAATTAAGTGGCTGGAATTGATGGTAAATGAAATTCAATTATATCATTATTTTGACAGGAAGCTCTAAATTGTTGTATGTTAATAAAAGCAAAAATGATGATCTAGATTTACTATTATTTGATTTTGCCACTATCTTGGCCGCTACCAATAATTTTTCTTTGAGCAACAAGCTTGGAGAGGGTGATTTTGGACATGTTTACAAGGTAACGATGTTAACTACTACTCTTTTCTTTTTCTCTAATCAAATTGCTCATCTTCAAAGTAGTATATATGCTGGAACATTGACAAAATTTTGGAATATTTAAAAGCAAACAAGTTTTCGATTAGAAAATATATCTCCCATTCTCCAGAAATGTCATTAAAAGTTAATTCCACTACAAACAATCTATCTAAAAAAGTTGACCAAGAATTTTTCAATCGAAAAACTAGAAAAGCTAATTGTCTGAGAAAATGTAGGTTGCGCTGAAAGATGGGCAAGAAAAAGCAGTAAAGAGACTATCAAGATACTCAGCACAGGGAACTGATGAGTTCAAGAATGAGGTTATCTTTATTGCTAAACTCCAGCATCGGAATCTAGTGAAGCTTTTAGGTTGTTGTATCCAAGCAGAAGAAAAAATGTTGGTTTATGAGTACATGCCTAATAATAGCTCATATTGGTTCCTTTTTGGTTGGTTCTCACTTCTCTCAACTCTTAATAGATTTGATTATCCGTAGTAATAGTTCAATCAGCTGCAGATGAATTCAGTTATAACTTCTATGAACTCTTGATTTTTCCAGATACAGATAGGAGGTCACTGCTTGATTGGCCTAAGTGCTTCCATATTTTTAATGGAATTGCTCGTGGACTTCTCTATCTTCATCAAGACTCAAGATTGCGGATAATCCACAGAGATCTTAAACCTAGAAATGATTTGCTAGACATTAATATGAACCCGAAGATATCTGACTTTGGCATGGCAAGAAGTTTCGGAAGAAATGAGATTGGAGCCATGACAACAAGAGTGGTTGGAACATAGTAATGATCTTTACACCAAAGAGTTACGGAAAAGATAATTTTCTTTGTTTGTGATTATACTTACTTTCATTGTTTAGCATTATTCTACAGCGGGTACATGTCTCCAGAGTATTCAGAAGAAGGGAAATTCTCAGTAAAATCAGATGTTTTTAGCTTTGGAGTTGTAATTTTGGAGATTTTAAGCGAGACGAGAAATAGAGGGTTCGTTCATCCATAGCGTCACCATAATCTTCTAGGACATGTAGGAACTCATCTTACACATATACGCTAAAAATTATGCAAGTTAAAATATAGCATCTAACAACTGCATGATATTAAATTTATGTTCGATGACAGGTGTGGATCCACTTCAAAGAAGGCAGGGTTATGGATGTAATAAATACACATCTAAAGGAGTTATGCAACAACCAATGTGAAGTGCAAAGATCTGTCCATATAGGTCTATTGTGTGTGCAGCAGTGTCTAGAAGATAGGCCTAGCATGTCATCAGTTGTGTTGATGTTGTCTAGTGATGTTCCATTACCGTCACCTAATGAGCCTTGTTTTTTACTAGTAGAAGCCGATTCGGTGAAGTTAATAGTTCATCTAGAAAGCTTGGCGAACATTCTAGAAATCAAGTAAGCATCACACTATTTGATGCTAGATAGGATATATATATATATGTATATTATTTGCTTGTGGAGGCTGTTGGGAAAACGCGGACGAGCACAAAAATATATATGATAAAAGTAATGGAAATAAAATGGGAAAATAACGACACCAAAAATTTTACGTGGAAACCCTTTTGAATAAGGGAAAAAAACCACGAGCCAAGAGGAGCAACTGATATTACTATAGTAAGGAATTTTACACTGTGTAGTCACGAATACAATACTCAAAGTGACTACTACACACTCAAAAGGAACAACACTCCGTCTTACTAAAATATCGCTCACACTCTATTTTTCTTCACAAACTATTTTCTTATATAGTCTATGGAATACCTCACTTTGCTCTCAAAATGGTTTTTCTCTCTAATTTGGTGTATACTACAAATGAGAAAGAATGCTCTATTTATAGAAGGATAAAACCATGCTTATGTCACTAATGACATAGGTAAATATAGCAAAGTCAAAAATGGTTGCAAATCTTACCAATTTGCCAACTACCAAATCTTTTCTTTTCAACTCCAATTACTATTCCTTTTTAACAATTGCTTGTACCAATTGAATAACTAAAGTTGACTAAAAAAATGGGATGGATTCAACAAATCTCCCCCACTAGTCCCATTTACTGGAAAAAAGTATCTTCAACTTCTTTAGAGAGAGCTCAAACCCACAAGTTCTTTGCATAACTCGAACTTGTCTTTCGGTATCATCTTGGTCAGCATATCTGCAGGATTTTCACTTGTGTGAATCTTTTTGACGTGAAATGATTCATTCTTCACTTTCTCACGAATCGAATGATATCTAACGTCAATGTGTTTTGTTCTTGCATGGTACATGGAGTTCTTGCTCAAGTCTATTGCACTCTGGCTGTCACAATAGACAATATACTCTATCTTATACAAACCAAGCTCTTGAAGAAATCGCTTTAGCCATATAATCTCCTTGCCGGCTTCAGTAGCCGCAATATACTCAGCCTCAGTTGTAGATAGTGCAACACACTTCTGCAACTTTGACTGCCATGATATAGCTCCCCCTGAAAAAGTAAACAAATATCCAGTAGTGGATTTTCTGTTATCAAGGTCACCTGCCATATCAGAATCTGTATAGCCTTTCAAGATTGGATTTGATGCTCCAAAACACAAGCATTCATCTGAGCTTCCTCTAAGATACCTGACTATCCACTTCACAGCTTCCCAATGCTCTTTTCCCGGATTTTCGAGAAACAAATCCAACTGCTTGAGCATTATCAGGTCTAGTGCACACCATTGCATACATTATACTTTCGACAACGGAGGAATATGGAACTTTGGCCATGTTCTCTTTTTCCTCCCTAGCTGTAGGACACATCTTCTTGCTCAACTTCATATGACCAGCAAGAGGTATACTAACAGGCTTAGCATTCTTCATATTGAAGCGCTCCAGTACACGTTCAATCTTCTTCTGGGACAAATAAATCTTCCTTTTATCTCTAAGATGAGTAATTTTCATGCCCAAAATTTTCTTGGCATGACCCAAGTCTTTCATAGAAAAAGATTTACACAACTCTTTCTTCAGCTCGTCAATCTTGGAAGTATTCTTGCCCACAATCAACATATCATCCACATACAACAAAAGGATGATAAAATCATTGTCAGAAAATTTTTGTACAAATACGCAATGATCTGAAGAAGCCTTCTTATAGCCTTGCTCCCCCATAACAGATTCAAACTTTTTGTACCACTGTCTGGGAGCTTGTTTTAGGCCATAGAGACTTTTTTTTGAGTTTGCATACAAAATTTTCTTTACCATCTATTTTGAAGCCCTTAGGTTGTTCCATACAAATCTCTTCTTCTAGGTCACCATGAAGGAAAGCCGTCTTCACATCCATCTGTTCAATCTCTAAATTAAGACTAGCAGCCAAACCTAGAACTATGCAAATCGAGGACATTTTCACAACAGGAGAAAATATTTCGTCAAAGTCAATACCTTTCCTTTGACTGAATCCCTTAACAACCAATCTAGCTTTGTACCTGGGCTTCAAGTTATGTTCTTCAACTTTAACTTTGAACACCCACTTGTTCTTCAAAGCACTCATGCCCTTGGGCAATTTTACCAACTCATAAGTGTGGTTCTCATGCAAAGACTTCATCTCGTCTTGCATGTCTTCAATCCATTGATTTTTGTGCTCATCTTCCATGGCCTCCTCATAACATTCAGGTTCTCCCCCGTCGGTGAGTAACACATACCCATTGGGTGAATAACGGGAGGAAGGAAAACGTTGTCTTATGGACCTCCGAAGCAGAATATTTGATTCGTCCACAACTTCATGAGCAACAGGATCATCAATAACAATATCATTGTTATTATCAACATCAACATGTTGATTCGATACATGATTCTATGCATCACCATGATTATCAAACCCAACAACATCATGCACACTTCTGTGAGGAACTTCATCATGATGAACTATACCATCAAAACTTGAAGATTCTACCTTCTCCGCTTTGTCAATATCATCAATTGTTTGATTCTCCATGAAAATAATATCACGGCTTCTCACAAGTTTCTTTTCAATTGGATCATATAGCCTATAACCAAATTCATCTAGGACATATCCAATGAAGATGCATTGCCTTGTCTTGGCATCTAATTTTGACCTCTCATCTTTCGGCACATGTACAAAAGCTTTGCAACCAAATACTCTCAAATGGTCATAGAAAACATCCTTTCCATACCAAACACTATTTGGTACATTACTTTGCAAAGCAACAACATGAGATAGATTAATAACATGTGCAGCGGTCAATAAAGCCTCACCCCAAAATAAGTTCGGCAACTTTGTTTCAGAAAGCAAACATCTAACTCTTTCCATCAAGGTCCTGTTCATCCTCTCAGCCAAACCATTAAGCTGAGGAGTCTTGGGAGGAGTCTTCTGGTGTCTAATACCTTGATGCTTGCAGTATTCGTCAAATGGTCCACAATATTCACCACCATTATCAGTACGAATACATTTCAATTTCTTTCCAGTTTCTCTTTCAACTGAAGCCTGAAACTTTTTAAAGACACCTAACACTTGGTCTTTAGTCTTCAAGACATAGACCCAAAGTTTTCTCGAGCAATCATCAATTAAAGTGACAAAGTAAAGTGCACCACCCAATGTCTTTGTCTTCATTGGACCACATAAATCAGAGTGCACTAACTCAAGCAACTCTGTCTTTCTCAAAGGAGGGTAGGACTTAAAGGAAACTCTATTTTGTTTACCAGCCAAGCAGTGCTCACATTTTTCTAATTTAGCACTTTGGAAATATGACAATAATTTCTTCTTGGCTAGAACATTAAGCCCTTTCTCGCTAATGTGGCTAAGCCTCTTGTGCCATAATGTTGAAGAACTATCGCTCTCAACCGCATTCACCATATCAACACAAGCAGAGGCCGTAGTCCAGTATAGACCACGACGTTTGTTACCACGAGCCACAACCAAGGAACCCTTAATGAGCTTCCATTTTCCATCACCGTTGGTACTAACATATCCTTCATCATCTAAAACACCAATAGAAATTAGGTGCAGACGAACATCAGGAGCATGTTTCACATTGTTCAAAACTAGTTTAGTTCCAACACTAGTTTCCAAAAAAATTGTACCAACACCAACCACCCTACCCATACTCAAGGTTCCAAAATCACCAGGAG
This sequence comes from Solanum pennellii, assembly GCF_001406875.1. Lineage (NCBI taxonomy): Eukaryota > Viridiplantae > Streptophyta > Magnoliopsida > Solanales > Solanaceae > Solanum > Solanum pennellii. The sequence goes on along the minus strand of NC_028638.1, from coordinate 15,185,820 downwards.
TGTAGGAAGAGAAAAAATTCTTCCTTGATGTCACATGAGATGCGGCACCAGTTTCCACAACCCAGCTTGACTCATCACAAGCAATATTTATCATGTTTGCATCAAGAACGGTAACAAGATCTTCGGTGGTGACGGTGGCTAAGCAATTTTCATTGCCATCTTTTTTAGTTTCCTCTTTGTTTTTGTTCTCCCTCTTCAAGTTCCTGCAGAACTTCTTTGTGTGCCCTTTCATGCCACAATGATAGCACTCAATATCCTTAAGTATGCCTTTGGATTTGCTCATATTTTGTTCTCTATGCTTGGAACCACGAATTTTATTTCTCCCCCTGGGGCCAGTTATCAGGACATCCGACGATTTTTCTTCTCATCTCTTCGTTCAAGACACTACTCTTGGCGGAATCCATAGAGATCACACCATCTGGAGCAGAATTTGACAAAGACGTTCTAAATGTTTCCCAAGAATCTGGTAGGGAACCAAGTAGAAGCAAGCCTTGAATTTCTTCATCAAATTTGATGCCCATAGCAGATAATTGGTTCATAATCCCCTGAAACTTATTCAGATGGTCTGTCATCGGAGAACCATCATGATACTTCAAACTCAACATCTGCTTTATTAAGAACATTTTGTTGTTGCCAGTCTTCCGAGCATACAAACTTTCTAGATGCTCCCATAGGGTTCGAGCATGTGTTTCCCTAGAAATATGGTTCAACACATTATCGTCGACCCATTGCCTAATCAATCCACAAACTTGTCTATGCAACAGATTCCACTCTTCATCTGTTCTATTATCAGGCTTTACAGTGGTAAATACTGGTTTTTAAAAATTCTTAACATAAAGCAGATCTTCCATTTTTCCCTTCCAAATGGCATAATTAACACCATTCAAAGTAACCATTCTACTTGTGTTGGCTTCCATTGTTTTTTCCAAAAAATATAGTTATAGCAAATCAAAGTAAATCTTTTCTGATGTGGAAGTTTAGACTGTGCTGCAACCACAGAGCATACTCAGATAAAATCTTGGCTCTGATACCAGTTTGTTGGGAAAACGCGGACGAGCATAAAAATTTATATGATAAAAGTAATGGAAATAAAATGGGAAAATAACGACACCAAAAATTTTACGTGGAAACCCTTTTGAATGAGGGAAAAAACCACGAGCCAATAGGAGCAACTGATATTACTATAGTTAGGAATTTTACACTGTGTAGTCACGAATACAATACTCAAAGTGACTACTACACAGTCAAAAGGAACAACACTCTTTTGGTTTCCGTCTTACTAAAATATCGCTCACACTCTATTATTCTTCACATACTATTTTCTTATATAGTCTATGGAATACCTCACTTTGCTCTCAAAATGGTTTTTCTCTCTAATTTGGTGTATACTACAAATGAGCAAGAATGCTCTATTTATAGAAGGATTATACATTGCTTATGTCACTAATGACATAGGTAAATATAGCAAAGTCAAAAATTGTTTCAAATCTTACCAATTTGCCAACTACCAAATCTTTTCTTTTCAACTCCAATTACTATTCCTTTTTGACAATTGCTTGTACCAATTGAATAGCTAAAGTTGACTAAAAAAATGGGATGGATTCAACAGAGGCTAGTTTCACAAACTTAGAGTGTCACTAACGTTTTGTGTGACACTCAACAAATTATTCACAAATCTAATTACAGTGATGGGATATGACACTATGATTTATTTACTTAATTCTTTACTTGATAGAGCTCAACACAGCTTCCGATTGTGAATATGTCAAAGAGTGCTTTCTCAATCTAATTATCTATATTACCCTCACTATGTGTTGAGTAAATTTGTCATAATTGTACAAAGAGCGTGGACAACTCTTTTTCAAAAGAAGTACAGTTGATAGAATTTTAATGAACAACTTGATGGTTATCAACAGGCTGGTCAATCTAATGACAAAAAGTTTTACCCTTTTAATTATTTTTGAATCTTAAATTATTTTTTATTGAAAAGCTTTTTACTAAAAAAAATTATTGATGGCTGCTGTGGTGACCATGTTTCTAGACAATTGTGTCAGTCAGAGACGTCGTCTCAACAGTTTGACAATAATTGTATTCATGAAGTTGACCAACCATTGATCTGTACCATTATTATCTCTCCCAATCCATATTTTCTAAGTAAATTGAATTATTAATTATTTCTAGTGTTTAAACAGATAACCTTTAAAAATATAAAATTTGATGAGAAGTTAAATATTTTGAAATCATGCTATTTCATCAATAATCCCTGCTTATTATTGAAGGATGAAATTGAGAATTTTTGCAATTTCTTTTAGTAAAGCAACGATGATGGAAACCAATATATCTTCATTTGTCATTGTCGTACATATTTTTTGTTTTAATTCTTATTAGAGCTGTAGATAACATATCTAACGATGAACCTCTAAGAGATGGAAAAACAATTGTTTTGTCAGGTGGAAATTTTGAGTTGGGATTTTTTTACCCAACTCCAACATCGAGTAAACGATACGTGGGTGTTAGCGGAAACGTGAAACTAAAGAACAAGGAAGAACAACAATATTTAACGTGGTTCGGATCAAAATGATCCTACGTCCACCAAAGAACAACTGCACCAATATTTATTTCACTATACAAAGAATATAAGTGAAATACTACAAGAGAGAGAACACAATGCCTTAGAAGGTGAGAAGGCAAGTGAAAGGATAATTTGAAAATGAATTAAGAGCTACCTATTTATAGGAATAAATTCATCCTATTGATGTCATCCATGACATCGCTATGTGTCAAAATTGTCAAGGTTAAGATAGCAAACCATTTTATGGTTTGCCTAACTTTCACCTACCAAGATACAATCTTTGACTTGTATTTTGTACTAATTATCTTCCTACCAAATATTCATATTAATTCATCTTCCATTTAGTTTGATTCCACAAGAACCAAAACCAACTCTTTCAATCTCCACCTTGGTTTGTGTTCCAAGCATGCGTATAAACAACTCCGGCCAAAACTTCTAAGCTTACTGGGCAATCCCATTGTAAGAAACAAGAAGAATCAAACCTTTGTTGAACATACCAGCTCCACCTAGCAGTTGTTCTCTTAGAGTTGCATCATACTCCCGCCAAGTCCTTGCAGTGTGCAAACTTGGCAAGCGGGACTATTTTGGTCAACATGTCTGCAGCGTTATCGTCTGTGATAACCTTCTCAACCTTGATAGCTCCCTTTTCTACGACATCTCGAATAAAATGAAATCTGACATCAATGTGTTTGGTGCGCTCATGAAATCTTTGATTTTTAATCAAATGAATAGCACTTTGACTATCACATTTTAGAATTGATTTAAGCTGAGCTGAACTCAATTCTGCCACCAAACCTTTCAACCAGATAGCTTCTTTCACTGCCTCCGTTGCTGCCATATATTCTGCCTCTGTTGTAGACAAAGCGACAATCGACTGTAAAGTCGATTTCCAACTAACGGCACTGCCAACGAGAGTAAAGATGTATCCAGTTGTGGACCTCCTTCGATCAAGATCCCCTGCATAGTCAGAATCAACATAACCGAGAATTGAAATACCTTCACTTTTCCGAAAGGTTAGGCCAACATCAGGAGCTCCTTTGAGATATCTCAATATCCACTTGACAGCTTCCCAATGCCTTTTTCCTGGATTTGCCATGTACTTGCTTACTACACTTACAGATTGGGCAATATCTGGACGTGTGCATACCATAGCATACATAATGCTACCAACTGCACTCGCATAAGGAACCTTTGACATATGCTCCACCTCATCCATAGATTGAGGCATTTGTAACTCTGAAAGCTTGAAATGAGAAGCTAAAGGTGTACTTACAGGCTTGCTCATATCCATATTGAATCTTTCAAGAACTTTTCGGATGTACCTCTTCTGAGAAAGATGTACAACACCATTTTCTCTTGAAATTTCCATTCCAAGGATTTTCTTTGCAACTCCTAGATCCTTCATGTCAAATTCCTTGCTCAACAGTTTCTTCAAAATATTTATCTCTGTGATGTTGTTAGCAGCAATAAGCATATCATCAACATACAACAAAAGATAAATCATAGAGTTACCAGACATCTTCTTGTGATACACACAACTATCAAATGCACTCCTCGAAAATCCATGTGTAGTCATGAATGCATCAAACCTCTTGTACCACTGTCTAGGGGATTGCTTCAAACCATACAAAGACTTCTTCAGTTGGCATACATGGTCTTCTTTTCCTTCAGCTAGGAAACCTTCAGGCTGATCCATATAGATTGTCTCTTCTAGATCACCATGTAAAAAAGCAGTTTTGACATCAAGCTGTTGAAGCTCTAAATCAAATTGTGCAACCAATGCTAGCAGCACGCGAATTGAGCTATGTTTCACGACTGGAGAAAAGATCTCATTGTAGTCAATTCCCTCCTTCTGACTGAAACCCTTTGCAACCAATCTCGCCTTGAACCTAGCAGCTTCCACTTCTGGAATACCTTCTTTCTTTTTGTAGACCCATTTGCATCCAACTGTCCTCATCCCCTTTGGCCTTTTAACTAAGACCCATGTCTCATTTCTGTGAAGAGACTCCATCTCTTCCATCATGGCCAACTGCCATTGTGCAGCATCTTTGCAAGAAGTTGCTTCAATATACGAAGAGGGCTCGAGATCCTTAATCTCTTCTTCTGCAGCTACGAACGCTTGTGCAATCAGATTTTCTTGCTCTATAAGACGTTCCGGTTTCCGTATCCGCCTTTTGTCCCTTCCCTTCGCAATTGTGTATGGTTCATTGGAAGCAAGTTCTTCTGCATCTTTTGACTCATCACTTTGAGTCTCTTGATCCCGTTTCTTGGTAAGCTCCACCGGTAGCTCCACCTGCTCGTTGTTCTCGTTTCTAGATAACTCCATAGAAACTTTACGAGGATCAAGTATAGAGGATTCATCAAAGGTAACATCTCTACTAACTACAAATTTGAGTAAAGACAAACACCATAGTTTGTACCCTTTTACTCCATCAACATACCCTACGAATATGGCCTTTTTAGCCCTTGGTTCAAGCTTACCTTCATTAACATGATAATAAGTTGGACACCCAAATATTCGCAAGTATGAATAGTTAGAGGGTTCACCTGACCAGACCTCATTCGGAGTCTTAAAGTCAATCGCTGATGCTGGAGACCGATTGACAATATGAGAAGCAGTATGAACTGCTTCAGCCCAAAATACTTTGGACATCTTAGCTTGTAAGAGCATACAACGAGCCTTCTCAAGAAGAGTTCTGTTCATTCTCTCGGCAACTCCATTCTGCTGTGGTGTGTGCCTGACCGTCTTATGCCTTGCGATCCCATGAACCTTGCAGAAATCATTGAACTCTTCACTGCAAAACTCCAAGCCATTGTCCGTGCGAAGATACTTGATTTTCCTCTCAATTTGATTTTCAACCAAAATCTTCCACTCTTTAAATGCTTCAAAAGCATCACCTTTTGTCTTCAGGAAACGCACCCAAACCTTTCGTGAAAAATCATCAATGAATGTGAGAAGATACCTCTTTCCTCCCTTTGATGGAAGCTTAGAGGGACCCCATAAATCTGAATGGATGTAGTCTAGCACCCCTCCCGTCTTGTGCTTGCCAGTGCTGAAGCTGACCTTTTTCTGCTTCCCTAAGACGCAGTGCTCACAAAATTCAAGTGTGCTGATCTTCTCACCATTCAAAAGGTTGCGGTTGCTCAACATCTCCAATCCTCGTGCGCTCATATGGCCTAGTCTCATGTGCCATAATTTTGCCTTGTCATCATTAGATAACTGCACTGTAGATGCATTTACAGAGCCAATAATGGTGCTTCCCGCAAGTGTGTAGAGGCCATCCTCCAGCTTGGCCTTCAACATGACTAAAGACCCTTTAGTCACTTTCATAGTTCCTCCTTCACTCATGTACTTATAGCCTTGTTTATCTAAAGTACCCAGGGAGATCAAATTCTTCTTTAGATCAGGAACATGACGGACTTCTGTAATAGTCCTCATGATTCCATCATGGCAGCGAACATGAACTGAACCAATGCCAACTATTTTACAAGTTGCATTATTGCCCATTAATACAGTTCCTCTGCTTGTTTCATAGCTGCTGAACCAATCTTTTCGGAATGTCATATGCAGAGTACAACCAGAGTCTAAGATCCATTTGTTGTCATAGACTCCATTATTGCATGATGTTGTTAGTACATAATCATCATCATTATCATGTACTTTCTCAACAATGGATGCACTCGCCTTTTCTTTGGACTTCGACATAGGGCAATCTCGTTCAAAGTGCCCCTTCTTGTGACAGCCCCAACACTCCGCATTCTTTTTGTTCACACGAGACTTTGATCTGTACTTCGATTTGCTCCTTCCCTTTTGGCTAGTACGACCTCTTACAAAGAGTCCACTAGCTTCGTCACTTTTGTCTCCTTCAAAATGCATCCGCACATCACAAGAGTTTAGTGCTTGCCGCACTTGCTCAAGTTTAATAGGTTGTTTGCTATACATCATTGAATTCTCAATATCACGATATTTTGAAGTCAATGAAAATAGTAAAGAACATGCAAGTGTCTCCTCGTCCTTTTTAATTCCAGCAGTTTGTAAGTCCATCACAAGTTTATTGAACGCATCTAGATGGTCTTGCAACAAAGTACCTGAATCCATCTTAAATGTATGAAGACGCCGTTGTAACAACATCCTTGTTGTCACTGACTGGTCCTGGTAAAGCCCTTCCAGCTTTTCCCATAACTCTTTGGCCGTCTCTTCGGTACTTGTACTCACTTCACAAAGTACGTTAGGTGCAAGGGACAGTTGGATTGCACTCAATGCATCTCCTTCAATCTTTTCCTTGTCGGAATCCGATATCTTATCGGGGTACTTTCCGTCAATAGCATGGATTGAACCTTCCCTCCGCACTAACGCTATCATCTGGATTTTCCAGATATTGAAGTTGTTGCGCCCACTAAATCTATCAATTTCAAACTTCATGGAACTCATTTTTTTTATTTTTTCTTCCTTTTCTACTACAATGTATTTGGAACTACAGAAAACCAAAGTAATCCTTTTCTGATGTGGAAGTTCAGACTGTGCTGCAACCACAGAGCATACTCAGACAGAACCTTGCTCTGATACCAATTGTTAGCGGTAACGTAAAACTAAAGAACAAGGAAGAACAACAATATTTAACGTGGTTCGGATCAAAATGATCCTACGTCCACCAAAGAACAACTGCACCAATATTTATTTCACTATACAAAGAATATAAGTGAAATACTACAAGAGAGAGAACACAATGCCTTAGAAGGTGAGAAGGCAAGTGAAAGGATAATTTGAAAATGAATTAAGAGCTACCTATTTATAGGAATAAATTCATCCTATTGATGTCATCCATGACATCGCTATGTGTCAAAATTGTCAAGGTTAAGATAGCAAACCATAATATGGTTTGCCTAACTTTCACCTACCAAGATACAATCTTTGACTTGTATTTCCTACTAATTATCTTCCTACCAAATATTCATATTCATTCATCTTCCATTTAGTTTGATTCCACAAGAACCAAAACCAACTCTTTCAGTGGGAATATGGTTAAACAAAGTATCTGTACAAACAGTGGTATGGGTTTCTAATAAAGACACTCCACTCAACGATAAAAATAGTATGCTCAATTTTACAACCCAAGGAAATCTTACTCTTACAAATGGCTCTGGCAGTGTTGTTTGGTCCTCCAATACCACAAGACGCGTGCAAAATCCAATAGCGCAGCTTCTAGATTGAGGCAATCTTGTTGCTAGAGAAAGTGCAAGCGAGAATTATGTATGGCAGAGTTTTGACTATCCTGGTGAAACAGCTTTGCCTGGAGTTAAGATTGGGATCCATCTTAAGACTTTTTTTCGTCGTTTTCTCTATTCATGGAGAGAATAAATGACCCTTCGTATGGTGAATATAGTTTTATATATGATCCTAATGGATTCCCACAGACATTTCTCATGAATGGTTCCATCCAACGCTTCAGGGGTGGAGCATGGAATGGTAGAAGCTTTGCTAATTCACCATCTCAACTACCAAGTCCTTCTTATAAATACATATTTGGTTCCGATCCAGACCAAATATACTTTACTTATGAGCTCATTTACTTTTCTGCCATTGCCAGGGTAGTGATGCAAGTAAATGGGCTTCTAGAGCTTTCAACATAGAATAATAAAACTCAGAATTGGGATAACTTTGGTAGCTCACCAGCAGACAACTATGACATTTATTCCCTGTGTCACGCATATGGTTTGTGCAACAATGGAAACTCTCCAATCTGCAGTTGTTTGGATAAATTTGAAACCAAATATCCAAAAGAATGGGCAAAGGGAAATTGGTCAGGTGGTTGGGTTAGAAAGACACCGATATTGAATTTCCAAAAGAAAGTTAAATTCTTACATGTTTAGGCATAAAGTTGCCAGATACTCGATTTTCCTGGTACGGTCGAGGAGTAACACTCAGTTCATGTGAGGAATTGTGCTTGAGAAAGTGTTCATGTGTGGCCTAAGCAAAACTAGACATAACAGGGACAAATGAAGACTGTTTGCTTTGGATTGATGAGCTGATGGATATCAGAGAGTTTTGTTCTAGTGGGCAAGATATCTATATAAAATGGGACTCTTCTTAGAAGGAGATAAGTACAGTTTTGTCTGCTTCTTTACCTTAGTCTTGAGTTTACTACACCAAATTGAACTGTCTATTAAAACTTTGAGAAGACTAAGATGAATTTATATGAATCATTAGGAAAATCCAGTAAAAAGAAATTGAGAAACAGCTTGCCATTGGCAGCATTAAGTCTTCTCTTAGTGCTATGCTTGATCTTGTACAAGAAGAAGAAAGAGGCGGAGAATAAGAATCAACAACGTTTTAGTAAAGGTAACCCGAATGCTTTGCTACTTTGAAATTTGAAATAAGTGGCGTGAATTCGTAGTAAATGAAATTCATTCCACTTAACATCCAATTAAATTATTATTTTGATAGGAAGCTCTTAAATGTTGTATATTAATAAGAGCAAAACTGATGATCTAGATTTACCATTATTTGATTTAACCACTATCTTGGACGCTACCAACAACTTTTCTTTGAGCAACAAGCTTGGAGAGGGTGGTTTTGGAACTGTTCAAAAGGTAACGATATTAACTATTTCTCTTTCTTTTTCTCTAAACAAACTACTTTTCTTCAAAATATCATATATACTAGAACATTGACAAACTCTCGGAATGTTTAAAAGGAAACAATTTTTCGATTATAAGATATATCTCCCATTCTCCAGAAATGTCATCAAAAGTTAATTCCATTTCAAACAAGATATCGCAAAAAGTTCACACAGAAATTTTCAATCGAAAAACTAGAGAAGCTAATTGCTTGAGGATATGTAGGGTGCGCTGAAAGATGGACAAGAAATAGCAGTAAAGAGACTCTCAAGATACTTAGCACATGGACCTGATGAGTTCAAGAATGAGGTTATCTTCATTGCTAAACTCCAAGCATCGGAATCTTCTGAAGCTTCTTGGTTGTTGTATCCAAGCAGAAGAAAAGATGTTGGTTTATGAGTAGATGCCAAATAATAGTTTTGATTGGTTCCTTTTTGGGTGGTTCTTACTTCTTTCAACTCTTGATACATTTGATTCTCTATAGTAATAGTTCAATCAGCTGCAGATGAATTCAGTAATCACTTCTCTGAACTCTTGATTTTTGCACATACAGATAGGAGATCATTGCTTGATTGGCCCAAGTGCTTCCATAATATTAATGGAATTGCTCAGGGACTTCTCTATTTTCATCAAGACTCAAGATTGCGGATAATCCACAGAGATATTAAACCTAGCAATGTTCTGCTAGAAGTTGATATGAACCCGAAGATATCTGACTTTGGCATGGCAAGAAGTTTCGGAGGAAAAGAGACTGGAGCCATAACAACAAGAGTGGTTTGAACATACTAAAGATCTTTAAACCAAAGAGCTACTTGCACTGTAGTAAAATGATAATTTTCTTTGTTTGTGATTATACTTAATTTCTTTGTTTGACATTATCCTACAGCGGCTACATGTCTCCGGAGTATGCAGAAGAAGAAAAATTCTCAGTGAAATCAGATGTCTTTAGCTTTGGAGTTGTAATTCTGGAGATTTTAAGCGGGACAAAAAATAGAGGGTTCATTCATCCAGACCATCACCATAATCATCTAGGACATGTAGGAAGGCATCATATATATATCCTATCTTATAGTGTAAAAATCATGTAAGTTAAAATTCTGGCTAGAATCTAACTGAATGATATGAAACATATTCAGGTGTAGGTCCAGTTCAAAGAAGGAAGGGTTGTGGAAGTAAGAAATACACATCTAATTGGGTTATGCGACCTATGTGAAGTGCAAGGATCAGTCCATGTAGTTCTATTGTGTGTGCACCAGTGTCCAGAAGATAGGCCTAGCATGTCATCTATTGTGCTGATGTTTTCTAGGGACGTTCCATTGTCCTCACCTAAAGAGCCTGGTTCTTTTTACCAGCAGAAGCCGATTAGGTGAAGTTAATAATTCATCTAGCAAGCTTGGCGAACATTTTGTAAATTAATTAAGCATCACTCTATTGGATGCTTGATAGGAGAAATATATTTTCATTGTTTGCTTGCGTCACAGACTTAGAATCTCACTAATGCTCTGGGCGGCACTCGACAACTTACACGGGAATCTAATTACAGTGGTGGGACATGACAAAAGGCTTTTTTTATTTTACTCTTTACTTCATAGAGCTCAAAACAATATCCAGTTGTTCAACCAAATAACTTAAGTGAATTTGTCAAATGTATAAGTGTTTTCTCAGTCTAATTCTTCATAACCTATATTGCCCTCACTCCTCAGATAGTGAAATGTGTTGAGAAAATTTGTCGTAAATGTGTTGGGAAAACGCAGACAAGCACAAAAATATATATGGTAAAAGTAATGGAAATAAAATGGGTAAATATTGACATCAATAATTTAATGTTGGAACACTTCTAAGCAAGGGAAAAAACCACGGGCCAAGAGGAGTGATACGCTCAAATTACACTTCCCTATAGAAGTATAAGTGGTCATATCAAGTAAAAAAAGACAACTATTAGGTTAGGGTCGATCCCACGAGGAAAATGATTTTAACTTTAATGTACGATTACCTCTATTTAGTCAAGTCCTTTACAGAAACTAGTAATTAAAGGGGGGGGGGGAGTTGTGAAACAAAAGTGTTGCAATGTTGTAAAATCTAACAAGTCGCAAGAGTGAATTATTTGTATTTATCAAGTTTTGAGAGAAACTAGGGTGTAAGTTTTCCCCATAGGTTCATAACGCCATAATCCCCGCTTATAACAATTCTTTTCTAAGGTTTTGCATGCAAAGTGATAAGTTATGTATCTCTAAATCCATGGTTCGACATTTAGATAATTTTACCCAGTACATTTGTCCGGCTATGTGTGTCTAAGTTACTAACCCTTACCTTTACTCCATATTAAGCATCATATTCGATGTTTGGCTTAGTTATTACTTTGCACCAATAGTAACTAGCCTATTAGATAGCATCCACTAAATCTATGTCGATAATTCTTTTCCTATTAACTACCCCATTTGGTCAAGCAAATACCAATAAGGCAAATTATAACGCGTGCACTCGTTCAAAAGATTTCTAGATGAAAGAATTATCGATGCATGCAATAACCTAGTTGAGAATTGTTAATTAGCTAGGCTTATTTTTTTAATTACCCATGGTTCCCACAACCCTAGTTGTGGATTTAGTTACCCATGCTTAGAAGAACACAATTCATATTTGTTGAATAATAAATCATGAACTTACTTTGACAAGTTTGAAGAAAATCCAGAAATTATACTTGAAACAACAAAATTCACTTGAAAATCGATTCCGGAAACTTGAATTAATTGCCCAAGTTGCAAAGTCAAATATCCAAGAACAAAAGTATGAAAAATAATAAAGAATCCAACCCCAAAAAGGAGGTTTTACACCCTATTTATAAAGATATTATCCTAAAATAAAAGGAAAACAAATAAGAAAAGTTAGTCCAAAAAATGCGACTTCAATTGACGACCCCACAGACGGTCCGTCGATGGAACGACGGACTGTCGACTGCCTCCGTCGATCCAAACTTAGTTTTTTCTTCAACCTTCACTTTTGCATCTTCTCTGATCCAATCGACGGACCAACAACACGGTCCGTCGATTCATTTATGGGTCGTCGATGTTTCTCGTCGTTCCATACTTAACTTTTATTCAACACCTCTCTGATCCGATTGACGTTTTGCCAGGACAGTCCGTCGATAAGTCCACAGACCGTTGATCCTTACGTAGTCCCACACTTAGTCAGACTTCCCCAAGTTGCTTCCAGATGCTTGAACCTTTAATCGACGGTCACCACCTACGGTCCGTCGATGGTTTCGTGGGTCACTTTTGCAGTAATTTCTGCACAACCTTCTGCATTTCCATTTTGGACAAATTTCCTGAAAAACACAAATAAAAACACATTAAAATAACTACAAAAAGGTCCTAGACACACATTAAACTTAAGAAAAAGGCATTGAAAGTACCATGAAACCACGGTACATCAAGAAGCAACTGATATCACTATAGTGTGAAATTTTACACTGTGTAGTCACGAATACAATATTCAAAGTGACTACTACACACTCAAAAGGAAAAACACTCTTTTGGTTTCCTTCTTACTAAAATATGGCTCACACTCTATTTTTCTTCACAAATTATTTTTCTTCTATAGTCTTTGGAATACCTCACTTTGCTCTTAAAATGGTTTTTCTTTTATTTTGCACATGGTGTATTTTACAAATGAGCTAATGAGATCCTTTTATAGAAGAAATTTGCAACTGAAAATTTTACCACCAATTATAATATGTCAAAGTTGTGCCACTAAAAGTTTTTAAATGTTGTGTTTCTCAACATTTGCTGCCACTGCAATTTGCCAACCATTGGCATGCAATTGTTGAAGTCAATAGTGGAACAATGGATTGGACCCCAAAAATATGCCCCTCCAGTCTGATTCACTGGAACTTGTCTTTCGGAATCGTCTTGGTCAACATATCTGCAGGATTTTCACTTGTGTAAATCTTTTTGATGTGAAATGACTCTCCACTTTCTCACGAATCCAATAATATACGACGTTGATGTGTTTTGTTCTTGCATGGTACATGGAGTTCTTGCTCCAGTCTATTGCACTCTAGCTGTCATAATAGACAATATACTCCATCTTATTCAAACCAAGCTCTTGAAGAAATTGCTTGAGCCATAGCATCTCCTTCCTTACTTCAGTAGTCGCACTTTACTCACCTTCAATTGTAGACAGTGCAACACACTTCTGCAACTTTGATTGCCATGATATAGCTCCCCTTGAAAATATAAACAAATATCCAGAAGTGGATTTTCTGTTATCAAGGTCACCTGCCATATCAGCATCTGTATAGCCTTTCAAGATTGGATTTGATGATCCAAACCATAAGAATTCATTTGAGCTTCCTCAAAGATACCTAAGTATCCATTTCACAGTTTGTCAATGCTTTTTTCCCAAAATTTTGAAAATTTGTTGACAACACTGACTGCGTGAGCAATATCAGGTCTAGTACATACCTTTCAGACTTTCGATGACAGAGGAATGTGGAACTTTGGCCATGCTCTCTTTTTCCTCCCTAGTTGTACGACACATTTTCTTTCTCAACTTTATATGACAAACTGTGGTGACAGGCTTAGCATTCTTCATATTGAAGTGCTCTAGTACACGTTCAATGCATTTTTTTGTGACTAATAAATCTTCATTTCATGTCTAAGACGAGTAATTCTCATGCCCAAAGTTTGTTTGTCATGACCCATGTCTTCATAGAAAAAGACTTACACAACTCTTTTTTCAGCTCGTCAATCTTGGAAATATTCTTGCCCACAATAAACATATCATCCAGATATAGCTAAAAGATGATACAATCATGGTCAGAAAATTTTTGTACAAATACACAATAATATGGTGATGTCTTCTTATAGTCATGCTCCCCCATAACAGATTCAAACTTCTTGTACCATTGTCTAGGAGCTTGTTTTAGGCCATAGAGACTCGTTTTGAGTTCTGCACACAAATTTTCTTTACCTTCTACTTTGAAGCGCTCAGGTTGTTCCATATAATACTCTTCTGCTAGGTCACCGTGAAGGAAAGTCATGTTCACATCCATCTGCTCAATCTCTAAATTAAGACTAGCCGCCAAACCTAAAATTATGCGAATCGAGGACATTTTCACAACTGGAGAAAATATTTCGTCAAAGTCAATACCCTTATTTTGACCAAATCTTTTAACAACTAATCTAGCTTTGTACTTGGGCTTCAAGTTGTGTTCTTCAACTTTAACTTTGAACACCCACTTGTTCTTCAAAACCTCTCATGCCCTTAGACAATTTTACCAACTCATAAGTGTGGTTCTCATGCAGAGACTTCATCTCATCTTGCATGTCTTCAATCCATTGATCATTGTCCTCATCTTTCATGGCCTCCTCATAACATTGAGGTTCTTCCCCCTCAGTTAGAAACACATACTCCCATTTGGTGAAGAACGAGAGAAAGGAAACCACTGTCTTATGGACCTCCTAAGAAAAACGTTTGATTCATCCACAACTTCATGAGCAGGAGGATCGTTAATAACAATATCATTGTTATTATCAAGATGAACATGTTGATCCGATTCATGATTATGGGCATTACCATGATCATCAAGACCAAAAACATCATGCATACTTGTGTGAGGAACTTCATCATGATGAACTAACAACCTAAACATAAGATTCTACCTTCTCAGCTTTTTCAATATCTTTAGTTGTGTGATTCTCCGTGAAAATAATATCACGGTTTCTTATAAGTTTATTTTCAATTGGATAATATAGACTGTAACCAAATTCATCAAGGCCTTATCCAATAAAGATGCATTGCCTTGTCTTGACATCTAACTTCGATCTCTCAACTTTCGGCACATGTACAAAAGTTTTTCAACCAAATACTCTCAAATGTTCATAGTAAACATCCTTTCCATACCGAACTCTATTTGGTACATCACTTTGCAAAGTAACAACAGAAGATAAAATTATAACATGTGCATCGGTCAATACAACCTCACCTCAAAATGAGTTTGGCAACTTTGCTTCAGAAGCAAACTTCTAACTCTTTCCATCAAGGTCTTGTTCATCCTCTCAGCAAAACCATTAAGCTTAGGATTCTTGAGAGGAGTCTTATGGTGTCTAATACCTTGATGTTTGCAGTATTGTCAAATGGTCCACAATATTCACAACCATTATCAGTCGAATACATTGATGTTTCTTTCTAGTTTCTCTTTCAACTGAAGCCTGAAACTGCTTGAAGACACCTAACACTTGATCTTTAGTGTTCAAGATATAAACCCAAAGTTTTCTTGAGCATTCATCGATAAAACTTCCAAAGTAGAGTGCACCACCCACTATCCTTATATTCATTGTACCACATAAATTAGAGTGCACCAACTCAAGCAACTCTGTCTTCTCGAAGGGGGTGGGACTTAAAGGAAACTCTATTTTCTTTAATAGCCAAGAAATGTTCACACTTTTCTAATTTAGCCTTTTGGAAATTCGACAATAATTTCTTCTTGGGTAGAACATTAAATTCTTTCTTGTTTATATGGATAAGCGTCTTATGCCATAACATTTAAGAGTTATCGCTCTCAACCGCATTCACCATATCAACACAAGAAGATGTCATAGTCTAGTATAGACCACGAAGTTTGCTACCACGATCCTGTCATGACTGGGAAGCACCCCTTAGACGTAATCGGCGTCATCGTCCTTGAAGAGGACTTAGACTATCCTTTAGCATTCATCATTACATACCATAGGCCAAAAATTCAGAAAATTAAAACTTTTACATAGTGAGGTATACATAGACCTCTCATATATCATATATGAAGTTCACATAGACTCCTTATATATGAAGTTCACATAGACTCCTTACTTAGTGAAGCTTCCATAGTCTTCTTGTTTAGATAACATAACCAATACATAAGATATAGTCTAATAACATTGTCTCACATTAAACAATCTAAAGAATACAATACTTGGACATAGTCATTACAAATTCCATATGACATTTTAGGCTTACATCAACTATCTTAGATGAAAAAGGAATGAAATAGTTTTCTTTAGACAATACAACTTCACAACTAGAATAGAGAAATGGTAACATCCCCGAACATTGAGGACCTACCAATACTTGGAGAGAGAATGTCCAAGTCTTCTTGCAAAGTGGCCTCTTATAACTTTTACGACCCGAACTAACACATTTGTAGAAAACATAGGGAATATGGGTTAGTACACAACTTGTACTAAGTATGGAAACAATGCACAAAATACATTTGAAAACATGCATGAAAAGGACCATTTCATTAGAAAATGTGCTAAGTCATTTGGAAAGCCTTTATGCACATACAAGCCAATAAGCATCATCTCACTAAAGACTAGTTCATATCCAACACAAGACCAACATAATCATAAAGCCATATCAACATGAATAGCATCATCATAAGATCAATTCAAAATGAACAGCTTCAACATGAATTCACAACTACAATCCATGTACTAGAGTTCACTATATCAACATACAAGACCCTTACCAGCAATCGCATCCCAAGCTTACTAGTGCAATGCTCATTTGAAGCCCTATAAACCCAAATAATAAAGTACACAAGATAAGAGATCATGAGTAATGCCTCTTGATATAATACAACATCATGAGTAACCATTCACATATATAGAAACTTGGACCAGTATCATGTTCATCAACGTAACGAACATAATGCAAGAGTAACATCATATATAACCAACATGTATACATTTCATGATATCATAAGTCCATAGGAACATAAGAACAACCTTTTAGGACTTCCCTCAAGGATAACTTGTTCAATGTATAGGTAGAGTCTCATACCACTATCCAAACTAAGAAGAACCTATTAAGTCAACCTAGTTGGTTTTCAAATTTATTACATCATTTAATTTTCGGGAATAACCGCCTTAACCGATAATAGACCATGTGAGCTAAACATGGAATACGGTGTCATAAAACCCTACACCGAAAGGTTCTCTACTTGCCAAGGTAGAACTATAACATGAACATAGTATTCTAGGTAGATCACTAGCTAGTATTCCTTTGAGGGCAACATATCAAGAAATAGGAGATATACTAGAGACCCTATTTATGCAGATTGTATTGTAATCTCCATCTCATGAGTACAATAGTGAACCTACCTTCCCACGTTGGGAAGGGACACATCTCATATCTAGTTCGCTTGGTGCTAAGCTAAAGTCTCTTTTTGAAATGTCTTTAAGACTCTCTTAAGCATCATATATTAGTATAAGACATTGGAGACTAACCCCTTGTATATCATTTCATTAGCTCATTAGATACTGCATGAGAATTTTCTTTCATAGCAACCTTTCATGTGTGAGATCAACATATCGTAGTCATATCAAAGTAAGGCACACAAGTGATTCACATCCCACCTTGTATCATCATCCTCTTAACATGATCTCACTATTCACATAGTCAAGACATTTAGTCACATTGATCATATCATCATCATCTTAATCTAATCACATATAGTACTACAATTAAATACCATTATCAAGTATAAGCCATCATCATTAATGTAAAGGATTTAAGATCATAAAGTTTTACCACATAGCCTTCATAAGCCTCCTTCAAGATATTACCATGAATCAAACCTCATTGATCCGTCAATTCACTTAACAACATCATATAATAGTAATTCAATACAAGAACTAGGTCAACTATATCAAAATAATCAAATCAACCTCAATTCATTACCTAGGGTTGGGGAAAAAGGGTTCAATCATGGATTCTTTCATAGAAACGGGTCAAAGACTAAGAACCATAAAAATTAACCCATAAACAATCATAATCTATCAATAATAATCAAAGGAAACCAACATCAAATCAATTTAAAAGGTAAATTATGAAATTGGAATGAAACCCATGTTTTGACATCTTTTGGAAACCAATTTTTGAAGAGCCTCTTGGGGAAAGAGATCCCAAGAGTGAATAGCTTCCAAGCCTTAGGATTACTTGCAGATTGATGGAGAAAATATGAAGTATTGAATCCCTAGTTCACCTTGAAGCTTGGTCTTTAATGGGGTGTTGAATAGAGAGAGAAAGAAAAGAGAAGTTGGAGAGAATTGGGTTTGGCAAATATGTGGTGTTAGGTTTGTTAAATGAGGTCTAAGTCATATATAGTACCTCAAATGACGTAATTAACCACCCCTTAATCTTAATTAATTATTTAAGCACCTAAATAACTAATCCACAACTTAGAAATTTAGGTCGTGAAACAAACCCCCAAACCACAATTCCATGACTCTACGCCCCATAGACACAACGTTAGCCTGTACTAGAAACCATCAATTGTGTTAGACACTAGTCTTTAGGAACAGCTTAGAAAATTTACTAAGTTTCAACCTACGAAGCCATCGACGGCTCGTCGCTTGGCTCGTAGATGCACACTGTCAACTTGATGGATCATCGCTTGGAGATTTTTACCTAGACGTTTCAACCCTAAACACACTCTTCTATATGTTTATCACATTTTTACCAATTTTCATTAAATTCTAAGTCTTAGAATCTGATAAAACATGCCAAGTCACCCTAGCACATATTTCACGATTCTCTGGACGTCATGGACGTTTCGTGATGTCTGTAACACTTCCTAACTAGTTTCAATACACTTAATTAGGCTTAGAAACAATGTTTTATGTCTTGGTTCATCATGTGAGGCTCTAGTAAAATTCATGGGCTTTTGGAGTGTTACATTATCCCCCCCCCCTTAGGAACACGCGTTCCCGAATGACACTAAAATCTTTTTGTAGGGAAAGGATAGACTCAATACTAGCAGCCCAACCAATAACATATGATCAACATGAGTTACAAATCAAAGTAGCAATTCACAACTCCGTTCAACACATAAACATGACATTACACATAACAACATAAATTACATATCTCAATACATTAGAGCTCAACTTTTCATAACACAAAATCAGGAACTTCATTCTGAAAATCAACATGCGCTCAAAATGACACCAAAGAGTTACCATGCTATTCTTCTTAAGACAACATCAAAAGACCTAAATATCAAGAAGACAAGAACGTAAATTTCACATTAGTGCAAGTTAACACAAAAAGCCTTTTTTCATGAAAACTCATTTCAGCATAAACCTTTACCAAAATATGCACATACTTAGTGAATAAGTAAAATTCATATTTATTTATTATTTTCATAATTAGTAGGAACCGCTAACCTTAACTAGGAAATAGATGAGAATTACAGGACTTCATATCGGCCTAGGCCTCCCAGGTTGCTCCCTCAACTAGATGGTTTCTCCATAGAACTTTTACGGAGACCACCTCCTTGTTCCTAAACTTCTTAAGTTGGCAATCTAGAATTTCCACAGGAACCTCTTCATAAGAAAGGTTCGCATTCACATCCAAACCTTTAATAGGGATAATAGAAAACAGGTCACCTAAACACTTTTTTAGCATAGAAACATGAAAAACTGGATGAACCGAAGCTATTTCACTAGGTAGCCTAAACTCATATGCAACTTTTCTGACCTGATGCAGTATCTCATAGGGACCCACATTCAGGGGACATAGTTTCCCCTTTTTACTGAATCTTATCACTTCATAGGTGAAATCTTCAATTACACCTAATCACCAACTTCAAATGCAAGGGCTCTTCTTCTATTGTTGTCATAATACTTATGCAGAATATAGGTTTTTTTAAATATATCCCTTACCAATTGAACTTTCTCAATAGTCTCAGAGACTACCTCAGGCCCAAGGAGTAAATACTTACCAACCTCAAACCACTCAACCAGAGATCTACATCTTCTACTATAGAGTGCTTCAGATGGTGCCATAGAAATACTCAAATGGTAGCTATTATTATAAGAGAACTCAATCAACGGCAAGTGATCGTCCCAACTTCCCTTGAAGTCAATAACACAAGCTCTTCGCATATCTTCTAGAGTTTGAATGGTATGTTCTGCTTGGCCATCCATTTGAGGATGAAAAGTGGTGCTAAACTTCAGTTCAGAACCCTACCCTTTTTAAAGGACCTCCAAAAACGAGAAGTGAATTGAGCACCTCTATCCGATATGATGGACAATGGGATCCCATGACGACTCACAACCTCATTAATGTGGATTCTAGCATAATCCTCCACCGAATAAGTAACTTAACAGGGATAAAGTGAGCGGATTTTGTCAATCGATCCACAACAACCCATATTGAGTAACTTTTGCTTCGTGTCTGAGGCAAACCCACTACGACGTCCATATTAATATTTTCTCACATTCAAGAGGGAACTTGCATTTCTTGAAGTAAACCACCATAATTTTTATGCTCGGCCTTAACTTGTTGGAAATTTGGACAACTAGCAACAAATTCCTCTATGTCCCTCTTCAAACCATCATACCAATAGACCTCTTGAAGTTCACGATACATTTTGGTGGAACCCGGAGGAATAGAATATCGGGAACCATGATCTTTTTCCAAGATATGGTTCCTCAAATCATCAACATCCGATATACATAACCTACCTTGGTACCTAAAACACCATCCCCCCTAGGGAGAATGACTCATTAAGCTTACCAAGAACCGATTCCTTCAACTCCATCAGTAATGGATCAAGGTGTTTCTTATAATTCACCTCAACCACTAGAGACGATTAAGATTTATGATGTTATAAGGTACTGACTAAGTCTATAATATGGTGTTGATGCAGTGTCTAAAGTATAAGGTGCATTGGAAGTCAAACATCAAGGGATGACCAAGACGTTCGACGACTAAGTCACCTATGTGCCTCATATGTGGTTCTATGTGTTTATGTGTGATTCATGAGGTTTTAAGGTCCTTAAATGTGTTATTATATCATATATAGGCAGTATCAAATTTTGTGATGTTTGGAGGTCAAATGTCCAAGAACGTCCATGACATTCGAAAGGTTTGCCTTGAAACGACCTTGTGTGTCTAGGCATGTTTCATCGAGTTTTACATGTTCCTTTTGGATTAACTTCATGTGGGAGGTGATAAACTCATAGAATATCATGTTTGGTTTGGAAAAGTTTAGACAAACATCCCCAAGGACCGACCAATGGTCCTTGAGGAAGGACCCATGTTGATGACCAAAACTGCCCAAGGAAGTCCACCTACAGATGGCAATCACCGGCCAGTGGCCTGGTCGATGCCCCGTAGGTGGTGGAAGTCGATTGGTACTTATATTTGGGAGCTAATATACATATTCCAGGTCTCTGAATCCATCGGCGAAGGCCAGGACATCCCGTGCATGGACCTACGCCCCGTCGATGGGCAACCATCGATGGTGGTCTGCGTTCCTGCACAGGTCATAGTTAAGTCAGGGGTGATGTTGTAATTTCTTACCAATTCCAAATAATAGTATTGGCGGTAAATTATGGGTCTTTGGGTATTTTAAATTTGTTTATAAGTCTTAAACACATTGAAGATTGTATTCTTCTAAATCAAAACCCCAAAATCCCTTAAGAATTCCTAAAGACTCTATCGAAGTCCAAAGTCAAGGAAGAGCTTGGTGTGACAAATTGAGTGGAGATTATTCATAAAAGTGAAGAATTATCATCATTGAGGTATGACTTTTTATCCTTGAAACTCGTTTCATCAAGGATCCCCAGTTCTCAAGATGTTTCTAAAGTTTTCAAAGTTGAATTGTCCAATTTCATGATTCTATGATGGGTTCTTGCATTAATGGTTTCTAATCATTGAATAATGATTTGATTGAAATTGTATTGATGATTTTAACCTAAATTACCTATGAACCCATGAATTAGATGAACCCTAGTTTTTGACTAAGTTATTGGTTACTTGATATTGATCTAATGTTGATGAATTCTTATGTAGTTTTTTGTGGGATGTTCATTGATGTAATAATTGTAGTAAATTGATATCTAGTTTGTGTTAGATTGATGAATTTACATTTAATTGACCTATTTCATTGATTTCTATAACTTTTATGTTGAATTGATATTCATGTCCATTGGTAAGGGTCTTATGTTATTGAATTGGATGATTTAGCATTGAATTGAGGTATTGATGATGGAGTTGGAGTATGCTGACCTATTTCATTTATTTTTTTATTATTTATACTTTAATTCTATTGTTATTGGTATGGTCTACTTATGGTGGTGGTGTTATGTGTTTTACTTGCATTTGATGTGGCCTTGTCGGCGTTACTTTCTGCAATATGATGATCATGGCCTTGTCTGAACTACTTTAAGTAATGTGTCTATTTGTGTAGTTGATTATATATGAGTCCATGATGGTTATATTGATAATGTGTTAGTAATGTATAGGGTGACATAAAGATAGTAAGGGTCATCCTAATTGCTTTAAAGAATGATATGCTATATGTGATAAGGTAAAAGAATGTAGTGTCTTTTTTGGTAGACTTGTGTCCCTTGATTATGTATGAATTTTATTATATTTTGATATGCATTGACTAGGTAGCCTTTGATCACCCTTTTCATGTATGAATGAAAGATATGCGAGACATTAGAGGATGTTTGAAGGTCATGTATGTGGTAAAGGTTATGTTATGAATGTTGAAGTTGAGAGTCGTAATAGTATCCTTCAAGTAAAAGAATGATAAAGGTTAATTGGATGGACGGTATCATTATAATCCTTAGGAAAGTCATAATGAGCTATCTTAGTCACCATTTGAAGGTATCCCTAGTGGACCTCTTTGGTAGGGTGAATGTGATTGGGTTATGAACTAGATAAGGAACCTCTTCATGTGATCCTTTAATGTCAATTACTTTATGAGAACCAAGTCTAGAACTGAGTGATTATGTTTAGGGATGTGTATCTACTTGAGAATGGGACTAGAGTACAATGTACCTCTACTTGAAAATGAGACTAGAGTGCATAAAGGCCCTTCATATTCCATAACCATGTGCCTACATGGTATGTTTCCTAGTTCTACCCTTGAAAAGTAGAACACCCTCATCGGAGTAGGTTAGAACTCCGCATTCCATGTCTAGATATCATGGTCTATGTCGATTATTGCCTCTTCTCATCATAGGGGATACTTACTAGTACTAGAGAAGTTCTATGAGGTTTAGGTGGTGGTATGGGACGCTATCTAGACATTTCACAATAGGCTTTGAAGGTATTAGTTAGAGTCCTAGGTCTTGTCCAAGACTATTAATTAAATGTCCTTTATGTGTTGAATTTCTCCTAAATGAACTAATCAATGTAATGACTTGAGTTAAGTATGAAAGTACGTTAATGGAATAAGTACTTATCTATAGTAGTTCAGGGTTGTCTATTTAAGGTGTGTAGGGGGCATAGGAATGGTACTTCATATCTTACCTAGATGAGTTTTAAGAATGACTCTAGTTAGGGAAGTTGATGATTATATGAACATGATCCAAACATAGGAAGTCTTTATGATTAGTTAGGTAGTCTTGAAGAGGTCAATCATGGACGTTATCTTCTTAGCTACTCAAGTAAGTATTTTTATAGCATTTGATAAGGAAATGTCATATTATCTATGTGTTGGTACTTTGATGTCTTGTAGATGTGTATGTGTCTCATTATGAGTTATCTTGATTATCGTTTAGGCACATTTAGAGAGGGTGTATGGGAGGTCTCTCTTTGTGTGACTTAAGTGAATCTTAGGATAGCTTTTAGTGAGGATACTACATGCTAGAATGTATGTCTAGTGAAGTTAAGCACTTTGTTGTACAGTGAAGGGACTTCACTGTAACAGTGATTCGAGACTGGAAAGTGACTTTTTAAAATGTGATATTTGGCTTAAATGTTTCCTTATGTGTTTCTAAGTTGATAAAGGTTTTTCTTATGATCATATTATTATATTTTTAACTGAAAAGATGCACATTTTCAATAAATGTCCGTTTTCATGATTTTTATAAATAATGTCATACTTAGTACATGTTGTTGTACTAATCCATGCTTTTATCTATCTATATAGTTCTTGGTAGGTGAGTATCTTTTTGGGAAGTGAAGACTTGGATCCTAGCAACTGTTCAAGAGAAGTTGAAGTATGTCCTCAGTTGACTCGAGGGCATATATGTCCTTTATGTTTCTATTTGAAGTTTTGTAATATACTAAGTATTTCTATATTAGTATTTTGTATGGGCCGTGTCCCAAGTATTCTTGTGTCTTAAGATGATGAGATTGAGACTTAGTATTTCCTATTACTTTTATATGAGAGAGATATTAAAGACTATGTTATGTTTGTGAAAAGTTTTAATTCAAGCACTACTTTTCACTATGTTTATGCGATGAATGATATGTAATGGCTTGTACAAGACCTCAGAGAGGTCAAGTATTCCAATATCAATCCGAGATTGTGCCCTAACTTCTAGGGTGTCGTCTCGAGATGTGACAGCTAGCCTCAAGAAACTTCTTATATTCATTAGAGCCAAAGGTCTAGGCCAATTCTTACCCGCATTCGTGATTCTCGGATAGACCTCTACACCCTAACTAGAGATGATATGACCAAGAAATGCAACCAATATCAACCAAAATTTACACTTGTTATACTTAGCAAAGAGTTGGTGTTCCTTAAGGACTTGCAATACCACCCTCAACTGGCCCATATCATGTTTTCTTCGCCTAACTTGAATTTCACCTCGCCAACTTGAAGATGGACTCGCCGAAGTTGAAAATAGGACAAGCAAACTCCGCAAATAGGAGGAAGTTCGATGATGCGCCGAGTGATTCGGTGACCAAGTCTTAGCTTGTCGAATTTTCTAGTGGCACGATCAAAATGAGGTCCAAATCAACGACCTAACTACCCAAAGGGCGAGGCGCCGAGTGGAATGGGAGATCAAAGTGGGAATTCGCTCAAATTCCTCAAGCTGCACTTTTATATTCTTACTTTTTCGATCAAACTCTTCCTTTTTCAAATATTCCCTTCTTGAAGATTTGAATGTTCTTCAAGAACATTATGAATAAGATTAAGAACCAAAATAAAACCATCAACGATTTTAACTCAGAATTGTACGAAGTCTGAGATACAAGATCCCCTTGATATAGGAAGCAAACCCCAATACTTTTTATCTTCCAATTCCTTGCCAAAATCATCAGATTTCAAAACCCATTTCCTTCTTTCTTAAAGTCATGAAGAACACCATGAATAGGAAGAACATCCAATTTTCAAACCCAATGGATTTAAAATTCGTTTTCACCAAAATTTCTAAGGATATAGAGATCAAACTCCAATACCCAAGAGTACCCAATTTAACCTATATGTGAAAACCCTTTTGAAGTTCTTCAAGCTTCTTCACCGAACAATGGTGGATTCTTCAATAGAGGTCTAAACTTCACCAAATCTCATATCCAAACTCCAATAAGGTTAGGGAACATTGATCTAACCTTAGAAACATCAAACAAGACTTAAATAAACAAAATATTTTTGGAGTTTCCTTGAAAAATGTTTTTGATCTTTTTTTGTAACAAACCAAAGACTAGATTCTTAGGAACGAAACTAAGCCTTGCTTTGATATCAAATGATACAATTCTCACAAGAGAAACGATGATAGTATGCAGAAATCGAAAATACAGAAAGTAAAGGATAAATAATTAAACACACAAAGAGGAAATCAAAGGCAACCTATGGGTATATTAAACCCAAAAATCTCAATCGATTAATTCTGCAAACGCACCTAACTCTTACGATGACTTCAAGGATATCAATATCCCAAGCAATCAAAGTTTCTAACAAAAGGCAACAAAAGCTTTACCAAGCTCTCAACACTCAACATGAGTTTTCAATTTTCAATATCAAAATAGTCTACCCTAAAATGAACCCTAAGACACCTATCTATAGTGCTAAGGCTTATTACATTGATGGGACCAAAAGTGACCCGAAAAGGATAAAGGGCGAGCTAAGTGTCCTGGGTGATGCGTCGATGGTCGTTGATGCTTTTTGTGTATTCTCCACCTCTAGCTACGTCCTGGGACATTATGCGGGCTAGTTTCATCTCCCAACTCATTGGGAGTCGCACCGAAGGGTTTGACGATAGATCTTTCTCTTGACAACACGTTGTACATTTTAGGTGGTCTGGGAGTCATTAGGCAATGTGGGAAATGGTTTGGAGAGGGATCTTGCACCTTTCCTAGTCCAATAGAATTAGGCGCTATCTAGATCATCACCCAAGCCATTAGCTGATGCTCCAAAGAACTCCTGCTCACCAAAGTGCCAATGTTGGCCAGTCTCTTTCAGTCACTTGCCCAAGTGATGTTACACGCATGTGAACCTTTCTTTGCAACCAATACAAGCCAACAAATATTAATACTTGATAACAATCCTTCAACACATTCGAGTTCCCAAGCTTGGGAATGAGTAAAAAGTCTTGAAGCAATTTTTATTGCATCAAGCCCATCCGTTGATCGTACTTGCTACTCAAGGACATACTTTGATCGTACTTGATACAATTGTGCAGAACCTAGGCATATGAGGAGAAATTTTCCTCACGCACGTGTAATGGATTCCGCGCATCAGTACTCTAGAGCAGTGGTACCCGCAGGAAATGGTAATACTTGTCGAGGGCATGTACAAGGTGGGCGAGGAGGAAATCAGTGAGCTCGTGGAGGTTGGGGTTATGGTAATGGAGGCAGATGTACGGTGAAGCCAAGCAGGGAAGTCGCCCTTCATGGCTCAGTGTAATGCCTTCCGCGCAAAACCGCGGTAGAGGTGTCTGATGCAGTGATCACAGTACTATTCTTATTTATGACTTGATGCGAATGTGTTATTTTATTTGGGTTCTACTTATTCTTATGTGTACGTGTTGTTTGCCTCACAATTTTCTATGATTTGCGATATACTTGATGTCCCGATCCATGATTCTACCCTAGTTGTTAAGTCTATCATAGTCATCCATGTCTATCGTGCTTGTCCTATTTTATTTATGGGTTTTCAGACTTGTGCTTATTTGATGATTATGGACAGGTCTAAAGTTGATATAAACTTAGACATGACATGATCGTCCCCCTATTATGTTGTGCTTAATTGTAATACAAAGTATGTAACTCTATAATTTCTGAGAAGAGAAAACTTAGAGCTCGAAGGGTGTACAAGCCGAAATAAGCTAAGATCATATCCTCCATTTAGGTTAAAAAAACTGGGAGGGAAGGGTTGTTTGTCTTGTTTAGCTCATATTTAAGATGTTGAAGTTGAGTCTCCATGTATTGAGTATATTATAGTGTCAAAATTTAGAGAAGTGTTTCCTTTGGATTTGCATGGTATGCCTCCGGATAGAGATACAGATCTCTACATTTGTGTAGACCTAGTTTGTCCCATTTTCATCCATCCGTATTGCATGGCTTTGGCAAAATTAAGAGAATTTAATGTTTAAATCCAAGATCTTTTTGATAAAGGATTCATTTGTCTAATTGTTTCACCCAGGTATTCCCTTGTCTTGTTTGATAAGAAAAAGGATGGTAGTATGAGGATTTGTATAGATTACTAACAATTGAATAGGGTCGCCGTTCGAAAAAAGTACCCGTTGACTCGAATGGTTGATCAGTTTTCTCTAAGATTGATCTAAGGTCTGTTTACCATCAGTTAAAGATTAGGTCTGAGGATGTGCCCAAAATGACGTTTAGAACAAGTTATGGACACTACGAGCTTCTAGTTATGTTGTTTGTGTTGACTAATGCGCCTGCAACTTTTATGAGTTTGATGAATGGTGTGTTCAAACCATTGCTTGATTCATTTTTTATAGTCTTTATTGATGATATTTTGTTCTATTGGAAAAGTGACGGAGAGCATGCCGACCATCTTCGTATTGTTCTGGGTGTTCTTGGGTAACAAAGCTTGAATGCAAAATTTTCCAAGTGTGAATTTTTATTGATTTAGCTGAATTTTTGGGGCATGTAGTTTCAAAATAAGGGGTAATGGTAGAAATCCAAAATATAATGGTGGTTAAGAATTGGTTCGACCTAGCTTTGTGACGGAAGTTAGGAGTTTTGAGGGGCTCGCTAGCTACTATCATCGATTTGTGAAGAACTTAGCTTCTATTGCCACTCACTTGAAAAATTTGACCAAAAAAGATATACCATTTGAATGGATTGAAAATGTGAGGAGATATTTCAAAAGTTCAAGACTCTCTTGACCACAACATCTATTCTAGAACTACCAGTGGAAGGTAAAGATTTTATAGTTTATTGTGATGCTTCACATTCTGGGTAGGGTACAATATTGAGGCAGGATAAGAATGACATAGCCTATGCATCGCGGCAATTGAAGGTGCATGAGAGGAATTATCCAACGAATGATTCCGAGTTGGCAGCGTAGTATTTTCTCTTAAGATCTGGCAGCATTATCTTTATGGTGTTAAGTATAAGATGTTTACTAATTATCGTAGTTTGCAGCATGTGTTCACTCAAAAGTATATGAATTTGAGACGAAGAAGGTAGATGCATATACTTAAGAATTATGATGTCACCATCCAATACCAAGTGACCTTTAAGTCACGTCCCACCAATTCTCAATAAGATTTTGCATTCATATAGGGGCGGAAAAGTCTAGAGTTTTGAAGAGGTTTGTGAAAAACTCTAGAAGCCCCTAGATCTTTCAAGAAGGCATTGGAGAGTTCTAGAAGAAGAATTATATATTCCTAGGAAGTCTTAGAATTTCCGAGAAAGTGATGGTATTTCTAGAGAAAGGACCAAAGTGTAAATAAGTAAGGACTTGTAAAGTAACTCTTATTTACACTTTAGCCCCCTAGGAAGTAGTATAAATAAAGGGGATCTCATTTGTAAATCCATCCAAGTTGAGCAATATTCCAAGTAATATAAAATCCTTCTTCCAAACTTTTCAAGTCATTCTTTTAGAGATCTTAGTTTCAAAGGGCTTACTCTAGCTTACAAGATCGTGAAAGATCCGCACGGAGCTTTGGTATGACTCTAAGCCCGTGACAACGTGGTATCAAAGCCAGGTTTGCTAAGGGAATGGATAACAGAGGAGACGTAAATACCGTTAGCACCACCAACGTCAGGCTGGATGGTGGGGAGGAGTGGATTGCAAGTGTTGAAACGGTGAGGCGGGCCGTGGAGATATTAGGTCGGCGTTCGAACGTGGCTAATGGGAAGTTCAAAACATTTGAAGACTTCACACTCGAGAAGACCGAACCCATCCATAAAGAGTTGGAGGGACACCAGCGGGAGGTTATCAATTCCTTGGATGGTCGGCTCATGGAGCGTTAAGCATGATTAGGACCATGAAGGTCAAGATTAAAGCACTCAAGGAAGGTGTTGGAGTTGGAAAATCATCGTCATTCGACCGAGATAGGGAGGCCAAGGTCATCACACACAAGAGGTGGAGAAATTTCTATGGCACTTGGAAAATTACTTAAAGTACAACAGGCTGAAGAGCGACAAGAGTAAGATCAACACTGATGTGTTTTATCTTTCAGAGATGGCCATGCTGTGGTGGAGGCGTAAAGAGTCAGAAATAGGGAAGGGGCATTGCACAATCAAAACTTGGGAGAGATTCCAAGAGTAGATCAAGAAGGCATTCTTCCCTAACAACGTCATCTATGATGTGAAGCGCAAGTTTGGGGAGTTGAACCAAAAGGGAAGCATATGTGCAGGAGTTCACCACCCTCACGCTTCAGATTTCAAACCTCACAGATGAAGATATGTTGTTCCACTTCATAGATGGGCTACAAAATTGGGCCAGAACGGAGTTGGAACGCTAAATGGTCCAGACTATTGATGAAGCCATCACGTAGGCCGAAGCTTTGACAGGCTTCAGGCACAAGAATCCTGACAGAGCTAGAGGAGAGGAGATGAGAGGTAGTCACGACCATGGTGGGGGAGATTGTGGCAATGACAAGGAGCAACAGCCACATCCGAACAAGCATGATACCTACAAGTCAAATTTCAAGAAGTTCGGATGTCATGGCCACTCAGAGAGAAAGAAAGAGGTTGCCAAAAGAGCTGGTTGCTACATATGTGGTGGGTCGCATGGCTATGCGAGGTGCCCTGAACTGAAGAGCCTTGGTGCTATCGTGCTAGAGCGGAAAGAAAAGAATGCACCAAAGCAAGATATCGCACTGTTGGGCTTGATAAGACTATGTGGAGCTATCACGAAGCAACAAGGAAGCCAAAAGAGTATGGTGCGCGGTATGTCGACATCACGATCAATGCAAGACTTGTTCGTGCTATGGTTGACACGGGTGTAAAGGATAATATCATGACCAAGACGGGAGTGAAAAGGTTGGCGCTGCGTTACTGTCCAACTAACGTCCAACTCAGGACGGTCAATGCACCAGCGACTCCTGTGAATGGAGTTACACATGGAGTAAGCATCACGCTAGGCAAGTGTCAAGGTAAGACAAATTTCACTATCTCACCTTTAAACCTCTTTAATATAATTCTTATGCAAGATTTCTTCTAGGAGTGCCACGATGTGGTCGATCCTTACCTCCAACAAGTTCTGCTCATAGATCAAGGAGGAACATGCATGGTTCCCATAATTAACGCACCCAAGACAGAAAAGGAAGGTCCGATTAACAGCCATGCAACTCAAGAAAAATCCTAAGAAGAAGAAGTCTACATTTGTAGCCACCATTACATGTTTGAAAGAAGACAATGGTGCTAAGAAGTACTTGCCACAGTGCACGAAGAATGTTCCAAGAGGGAACAATGTCGTGATGCCAAAGAATTCCCTGAGGCGCTTGCCTCCTAGGAAGGAGGTAGATCGTGAGGGTGAGTTAGAAGAGTTAAATAAGTAAATGAAAGAATTGCGCGAGGGCATTTGTAAATACTCGAAATTGACTATGCTAAGTAATGCTTAACGTACCTAGAATTCCTAGATTAGACCGGGTTCACACAGATTGATGCGCATGGAACCAGACCTCTGAATGTATGAATCAGCCAAGCCAAGCAACTTAGTGAGTTAGTTGAGATAGGCAAGGTCGGGTCCATCCATGTAGGGCACCCAAATATTAAGATTCACCCGGATGAGTCTTAACCGGACTTGAAAGGGGTAAATTTATGTTTGGACGGTCTAAGGGTAAAATGGTCTTTTCCAGGCTAAGGGTATTATTGTAATTACGCTGAGTATTTAATTAATTAATTAATAAAAATAGTGGACAATTCAGGTAGGGTTGACCCGAATTGACCCATTTTCGCGAGTTAGGCCCCACCCGGGTTCGATTCTTGGTGCAAGCAATGATTAAATTGAATTAATTGGTATTTAATGATTAAGTTAAATTAATTGGTATTTAAATTTTCTGGTTTAATTAAGGAAAAATCAGTTTTTAATAAAAAATGAATGATAAAATAAATAAATAACAAAGAGTCCTAGTTTGACTAAGTCTTGAACTAAAACTCCTACTCCTAAACTTACTCTCATCTCTCTCCACTCTCATTCTCAGGACTTTCTCCACTCTCTTCTCACATTATTTATCAGCAAAAAAGAACAAAAAAATCAAAGTTGATCAATTGAAGAACTTGCACACAAAAACTCAAAAGAAAAACTAAAACTAAAAACGAAAAGCGAAAGCATCTTTCAAACGGTTTGCGTGTATGTTTTGTTGGAGAAGCATTTGTTTTTCGTGGGAGTTGGCAGCACTTGAGATCAGATTTGGAAGGTGTTAAATGATGATAAAAGGTTTGGGTTTTTTTCCTCTTGGTCCCTTTCCCAAGAGACCCCTAAGTTTCAGTCAAATTCTAATCCGAAAACTAGGAAGTTTCCTCTTTGCATGTCCCTCACTAGCTCCCATCAAATTTGTAGGTTGGGTATCTTTTTCTGGTAGAATTTAGAGATGTGATGTGTTTTCCTGATAATTATGTTCAATTAGGTATGTTCGGATTTATGTGAGTAATAAGCATGTTTTCTAAAACTATGCGTTAAACGTGTGTGTGTGCATTGTGTATGTCGCGGCTTTGGTCATGGGTTGAAGTGTGTAATATGCATGTTAAATTCTTATGTTTTGTATGCAATTACTGGAAGTAAATCGTGATGTTCATAAGTGGTGTAATGTTGCTGAATTGAGTGAAAATCTTGATCAAATGTAACCATGAAAATGCACAAAATAAACGTACGAAATGTCCAATGAATTGTCCAATAATCTAACGTATAAAATGTTGAGGAAATGGACTATAAAGTGTGATCAAATTTCCAGATTTGCTGGAAGTTTTGTTCGGCCAAATTACTGGAAAAAATTTATGTTTTTTTTTAAAAAAAAAGATAAAATGTATTAGGTCATTGGGGAATGAACCCAAAACCTCACCATATGCAAGCTATAAAAAATTAAATAATAAAAATGAGGTAAGGGGGATTAGAAATGGGGTAAGGCTCAAGTGAAGAGTTAGGAGAAAAATAAAATGAGTGGTGCGGAGATCGAACCCACAACCTCTCAGATAGGTGAGGCAGAGAGGATTATATGAAAAATAAAATAAAATGAGGTATGTGGGGATCGAACCCAAAAGCTCTCGGATAGGTGAGGAAACTAGGAGAAAAGCTAAAGGAAAATAAATTGAGGTTGTGCGGGATCGATCCCACATCCTCTCGGCCTAAAACAGAAAAGTCAAGGAGAGAAAAGTAAGAAAAGAAACGTAGGCGTTTGGATCCGAACTTGGGTCCCCAAGCTGAAATTTAAAATCAAAATTTCATATAAGACTAAGTGTTGCTCAAGGGATTTCAAATTGGGTTCCCTTGCCCAATTCCGTATTGATCCATAAGTCTTACGTGAATAAATACTTATGAAAGCTTCCTATAGGAATCGAAATTGAGACCTTGGCATACCTACAAGATGCATAAGTCTTGTACCATATAATCTTGGGTAAGTATGAATCACTTAGATGAATTATGAACGAAGCCTCATGGCTTGTACGTATGGATTCATAAGTTCAGCGTACATTTAAAAATAAGTGAACCTAAGATGTATGTGATGAAATGATGTGACCCTCGGAGGGTTATGTAAGAATGTAAAACACACTAAAAATACAAGTTCATTGGCATATGACGAAATGACATTCACATAATAATGTGAGTAATTATGTTATACTATGATGCTAATAAAAATAGTGACAACATGACTATAGGCTAGTGCAAGTCAGACAAGCTGCATTTATGCCTAAAAATCAATGTCACTAAATGAAATTTATAAGAGAGTATATTTATGCTAAACGATGAATAAGCAAAGAAAGAGTGGCTACATGAGGATAGGCTAGTAAAAGTGAGACAAGTTGTATCTACGCCTGGAATCAATGTCCCTCAATGTAAATTCCAAGAGAGCATATGTATGTTATACGGTGAAATAATAATGAAAGGTGAGTAAAGATGAAATTAAAAGATGTTAAGAAAGAACACGGTGACACCACAATATGAGGCTAGTGCAAGTGAGACAAGCTATACCTACGCCAATATAAGGTCACCAAAAGTACTCACCTAAGAGAGTGTTAAATATTAAGAGACAAAAGTCTCAATCACACTCTATATGTAAGTGTAAGCACAATTCACACTTAATACGTAAAGAAGAGATGATAAATCATCTAATGAGATATGACTACCTCATGCTAGTAGCAAGCTTCGATGATGTATGAGTTGAATGTAAACAACAACTTTAAACGGAGCACCTATAGGCTAGCTATGAGTGGTGGTGCCTTCTTTCGGGAATGGCAGAGGTTCATGTAATTCTCATGAGATGAGACTATCCATCAAGGTGGGTATGGGTCTCCCTAAATGTCCTAGTCATTGAACTATGCTGCCAACATAGGGAACTAGCCAGTGGTTTTCCACCTAAGCGAGCTAGGGATGTTTTGGTTTCACCTTGACCAGTGACTCCACCTCTTTTCGATGTGGGGAAGACACCGGATTTTATGATGGTCACATGATCTATGTCGGTTAAAGTTGAAGTTCCTCAAAGTATGAAAGATAATGAAATGAATGATATTAAAGGTGTTTGGATCTGATAATCAAGAGGTGAACTAGACTCAAGTAATGACACAAGGTCATTCTTGGTCATTGCACAGTGAACCCGATGAGAGTCTTAAACAATATCCTAGGTATAGCTGGTGTTCACACCGGCCTACGAACGAATGAATATAAGGTACGTATGAATGAATGAAGCAGACTCTGTGTTTGCTAAAGAAGGCTCCCTAGTTGAGGTCCCATATGTTGAGCCCTCATTTGGGGAAGTCCTAATGTTTAAGGCCGTGATTCCAAGGTCTCATGGCATATGAAAGAATGATATGTAATATATGTATGTGCTATATGAAAAATATTATGTGTTGTGTGCCATATGAAAAGAATGATGATCGATGTTACTCTCATAGCATGATTTTCCTAGTCTAATTTAGCAAATCCAACTGATTTGGCTTTCCATAATTTATATCGTTAGGAGAGAGCTCTTTTTAATGATGCATGTACTTGGTGTGTACTTGCATACACCCATACTTAGTACAAGTGTGTACTAATCCCATACATTATACTATTTTTCGTGCAGGTTCAGGAGGGTGTTGAAGACATTCATTGCAGCTGCTCGGACATCAGAGCTTTTTATCTAGAGTTTGTAGGTCCTCATGCATTCGAGGATGCCTGCCGTTATGTTTTGATCTTATTAATAGGTTTAGGCAAGTGAAGTATGTTCCAGTAGTATTTCTTTCCTATTTTGTTCAGACTTATGTAATGGTGCCATTTTGGCAATTGTTACTTATGCTATAAGAATATTTATTTCAATATTGAATAATCGTTTATTAGATGGTTGATACACATGAGTAATGAACTTCTTTATATGCATATGCATGTTATAACTATGAAGTCTATGTACACTTCAAACAAAACAAAAAGTTTCGAATTTTTCCGCTAAAATTAACCTAACGAATGTAATGGCGATGTAAGTAGGCTTGTATGTGACCTCTAAGAAGTCAACGACCCCTGTTTCGACTAAGATCTAGACCCCAGTCGTGACAAACTTGGAATCAGAGCATTAGGTTAAATATCCAACACATCAAGCTCATATCAACCATATTAAGTAGTTTCTAACTTATGGCAGTGAATTGCATCACTATCATGAAGTAGAGACTGCATAATGCTTAGGAAATTATCCCATATTCTAATATTATCGTGCCTTGTGAAATTTTGATTTCTTTGTGTTAAGAGCGTATCTAACATCAACTCTGGTGTTTCAGAAAGATGAGAGCCCAGTGTTTAAAGAAACAATGAAGTAGATACACCTCAGGAGAGGCCACCTTGTAGGAAGTGTGGCAAACTTCATGGAGGAGAGTGTATGATGGGCTCTAATGTTGTTACAGTTGTGGCAAACCGGGTCACATGATGAAGGATTCTCCGAATAGGAGAGGTCAATAAAAAGGGAAGGAGAAAGTTCAGCCTAATATTCCAAGTGAAGAGGCTCCGAGGAGGCAACGATTCTTTTAACTCAAGTTTAGGGGTGCAGGGGAAGGCACTTTTGGTGATGTCTCGAGTGTGTAGCCTTAAGTAGTCTTTCATGTGTTTCACTATGTATGGTTTTATACACTAGTATGAGGTTAATATTGAGTCATCATGTTGTTTGCTGATTTGTGTGACTTATGTGTTTACTTATGTAGTATGCTTTGATGAGACTAGGTTAGGAAAGAGTTTCCTCAGTCTATTAATGTGAAGTTGCTAGTAGGTTTCAAAGATGTGCACCATCATGCTAATATGTGAATCAGATATTCACCAATGAAAAGTATTAAATTGCTTATGTATGCATATGTTCTATGGATGACTGACTTGTTGTTAGTAAAGAGTAGTGTCATTTGGGGACGAATGTTCCTAAGGGGGAGATAATGGAACAACCCAAAATTGACTATGCTAAGTAATGCTTAACGTACCTTGAATGCCTAGATTAGACCGGCTTCACATGAATTTATGAGCGTGGAACCAGACCTCTGAACGTATGCATCAGCCAAGCAAACCAACTTAGTGAGTTAGTTGAGCTAGGCAAGGTTGGGTCCAGCCATGTAGGGCACCCGAATATTAAGATTCACCCGGATGAGTCTTAATCGAACTTGAAAAGGGTAATCTTATGTTTGGAGGGTCTAACGGTAAAATGGTCTCTTTCAGGCTAAGGATGGTATTGTAATTATCCTAAATATTTAATTAAGTAATTAATTAATGAAAATATTGGACAATTCGGGTAGGGTTGACCCGAATTGACCCATTTTCGCGAGTTAGGCTCCACACGGGTTCGATTCTTTGTGCAAGCAATGATTAAATTGAATTAATTGGTATTTAATGATTAAGTTAAATTAATTGGTATTTAAATTTCTGGTTTAATTAAGGAAAAATCAGTTTTTAATTAAAAATGAATAATAAAATAAATAAATAACAAAGAGTCCTAGTTTGACTAAGTCTTGAACTAAAACTCCTACTCCTAAACTTACTCTCATCTCTCTCCACTCTCATTCTCAGGACTTTCTCCACTCTCTTCTCACAGTATTTATCAGCAAAAAGAACAAAAAAAACAAAGTTCATCACTTGAAGAACTTGCACACAAAAACTAAAAAGAAAAACTAAACTAAAAACGAAAAGCGAAAGCATCTTACAAACGGTTTGCGCGTATGTTTTGTTGGAGAAGCGTTTGTTTTTCGTGGGAGTTGGCAGCACTTGAGATCAGATTTTGAAGGTGTTAAATGACGATAAAAGGTTTGGGTTTTGTTCCTCTTGGTCCCTTTCCCAAGAGACCCCTAAGTTTCAGTCAAATTCTAATCCGAAAACTAGGAAGTTTCCTCTTTGCATGTTCCTCACTAGCTCCCATCAAATTTGTAGGTTGGGTATCTTTTTCTGGTAGAATTTAGAGATGTGATGTGTTTTCCTGATAATTATGTTCAATTAGGTATGTTCGGATTTATGTAAGTAATAAGCATGCTTTCTGAAACTATGCGTTAAACGTGTGTGTGTGCATTGTGTATGTCGCGGCTTTGGTCATGGGTTGAAGTGTGTAATATGCATGTTAAGTTCTTATGTTTTGTATGCAATTACTAGAAGTAAATCGTGATGTTCATAAGTGGTGTAATGTTGCTGAATTGAGTGAAAATCTTGATCAAATGTAACCATGAAAATGCACAAAATAAACGTACGAAATGTCCAATGAATTGTCCAAAAATCTAACGTAAAAAATGTTGAGGAAATGGACTAGAAAGTGTGATCAAATTTCCAGATTTGCTGGAAATTTTGTTCGGCCAAGTTACTGGAAAAATTTTGAGTTTTTTTTTAAAAAGTTATAATGTATGAGATCATTAAGGATTGAATCCAAAACCTCACTAAATGCAAGCTATAAAAAATTAAATAATAAAAATGAGGTAAGGGGGATTCGAAATGGGGTAAGTCTCAAGTGAAGAGTTTGGAGAAAAATAAAAGAAAAATAAAATGAGTTGTGCGGGGATCGAACCTACAACCTCTCGGATAGGTGAGGGAGAGAGGATAAAAATGAAAAAAAATAAAATAAGGTATGTGGGGATCGAACCCAAAAGCTCTCGGATAGGTGAGAAAATTAGGAGAAAAACTAAAGGAAAATAAAATGAGGTTGTGCGGGATCGATCCCACATCCTCTCGGCCTAAAACAGAAAAGTCAAGGATAGAAAAGTAAGAAAAGAAATGTAGGCGTTGGGATCCGAACGTAGGTCCCCAAGCTGAAATTTTAATCCAAAATTTTATATAAGACTAAGTGTTGCTCAAGGGATTTGAAATCGGGTTCCCTTGCCCAATTCTGTATTGATTCATAAGTCTTACGTGAATAAATACTTATGAAAGCTTCCTATAGGAATCGAAATTGAGACCTTGGCATACCTACAAGATGCATAAGTCTTGTACCATATAATCTTGGATAAGTATTAATCACTTAGACGAATTATGCACAAAGCCTGATGTCTTGTACGTATCGATTCATAAGTTCAGCTACGTCTAAAAATAAGTGAACCTAAGATGTATGTGATGAAATGATGTGACCCTCTGAGGGTTATGTAAGAATGTGAAACACACTAAAAGGCAAGTGCATTGGCATATGACGAAATGAACATTCACATAATAATGTGAGTAATTATGTTCTACTATGATGCTAATGAAAATAGTGACAACATGACTATAGGCTAGTGCAAGTGAGACAAGCCGCATTTACGCCTAAAAATCAATGTCACTTAATAAAATTTCTAAGAGAGTATATTTATGCTAAACGATGAATAAGCGAAGAAAGAGTAGCTACATGAGGATAGGCTAGTACAAGTGACACAAGTTGTATCTACGCCTAGAATCAATATCCCTCAATGTAAATTCCAAGAGAGCATATGTATGTTATACGATGAACAAATAATGAAAGGTGAATAAAGATGAAATAAAAAGATGTTAATAAAGAATAGGGTGACACCATAATATGAGGCTAGTGCAAGTGAGACAAGTTGTACCTACGCTAATATAAGGTCACCAAAACTACTACCCTAAGAGAGTGTTGAATATTAATAAACAAGTCTCAATCACACTCTATATGTAAGTGTAAGGACAATTCAGACTTGATACGTAAAGTAGAGCTGATAAATCATCTAATGAGCTATGACTACCTTATGCTAGAACCAAGCTTCGATGGTGTATGACTTGAATGTAAATAGTAACTTTAAACGGAGCACCTATAGGCTAGCTATGAGTGGTGATGCCTTCTTTCGGGAAGGGCAAATGTTCATGTAATTATCATGAGATGAAACTTTCCACCAAGGTGGGTATGGGTCTCCCTAAATGTCCTAGTCTTTGAACTATGCTGCCAACATAGGGAACTAGCCAGTGGTTTTCCACCTAAGCGCTCTAGAGATGTTTTGGTTTCACCTTGGCCATTGACTCCACCTCTTTTCGTTGTCGAGAAGACACCGGATTTCATGATGCTCACATGATCTATGTTGGTTAAAGTTGAAGTTCCTCAAAGTATGAAAGATAATTAAACTAATGATACAAAAGGTGTTTGGATAGGATAATCAAGAGGTGAACTAGACTCAAGTAATGACACTAGCTCATTCTTGGTCATTGCACAGTGAACCCGATGAGAGTCATAAACAACATCCTAGGTTTATATCCTCATTTCGGACTAAGACTAGCGCATTATGATTTCTTATGTTTATTAATGGGTTGTACCTCTACTTGTTTATACTTATTGTTCACGTTAGAGTTTTTGGTACATTGACTTTGAGGTTCTACGTGTTATTTTCGGCATTGTTTGTTAGACTTTTGGAGTTTATGAGAACTCTATTTCTTTTCATTAGCATTTAAATCTGCTTCCATAACATTGAATGCCTTAGTATTTTGGTTGAGTTGTTAGTAAGGGTTGTACCAATGATTCTTCCACCGAAAGGTTAGTGTGAATGTCAATTACGATGATTTAAATCTCGACACAAAATGTCCTTATTTAATTTGATAATATAGGTGAGTGTGTAACACACAAACATTATATTTTGTTGATAGTAAAAAATGTCTAAATGATATAGCAAAATCCTGCATAGGGTCCTTAAAATAAATAAAATTATATTAAGATTTCAAAATTAAATGTTGTGCCAGTTTTGGGAGTGCGGTCCCAAAGCAGACATTTTTGATATTCTACAGATCAAAATGGATACTTTGCATATTTGTGGACACACTATAATAAATAAATTTAACTTCATCAGTTACTCCTAAAATAATTTTAAGAGATAGTTTTTTTCAAAATTGAACGAACTACAATTATTTTTATTAACTTCTTGTTTGAAGCTGTATCTCTTTCTTCAACAATAAATAGGGATATTTACTTTATATTTTCTCATTCGTCTTTTATTCTCTCTGTTATTAACCTGTACCTATAAGGTTAGTCAAAACAAAAAGAAATAAGATGAAGTAGACAGAAAATAAAATAATCTGAGTCCGCAGAAACTACTATGTCTCCTTAAGAAATTAAACCCCTTGTTGTACCCGAGGTTATGTATTAATTTCTCCCAAAATAAATGAATTAATCTTGTTAAAGAAATAGTGGTACCTCAAACTTCATTAACTTCAACGAACTTAAGAACAGCAAAAAGTCACACAGACTCAATCGATCGACACATTGATTTAGAGAGAAAATATATGTAGAGAAGGAAAAATTTTCAGTATTTGAAAAAACGAAAAATGACTTCCTTTTATAGCTATTTTTAGCAAGAAACGTGTCTGTTCAGAGAAATATGTTCACACCCATTTTATCCAGAAAGTTGCGTCTTTTGAAAAAAATAACAACTTTTTGGAAAATGTGTCTGTGGAAAGAATAAAAAATTTTTGGAACGTTATCGTTACACGCAAATTAATTATGTTAATAAATTATTTCATAAAAGATAATATTAATAGGATTTATTTGATTAAAAAAATTGATTAAATAAATTTTGTCCAAAAAATTAATCAATCAATCACATCATTTGCCAAATCCAAAGCTGAGGCCGAGCGAGCGATAACAACGGCGCGAGGAGGCACCTTCTTCTTATCTCTTTAAGAAGTAAAGGAAGTGTTTCCTTATATACGGACAACAAATTGCCTTTTCTTTTGATATGGGAGAAATTACTTTTCATTTGCTCTTTGCAAATGACTTTTCATTTTTCCTCCAAATTGGTTCCCTCATTTTTTTCAATTATTCTCTTCTTTTTATCCAATTCACACAATTTGCTAAACCTAACAATTCCCCACATGAATGGGGAATGGCTATTGTTAAAAACATATGCATGAAAAACATGTGTGTCTTGTAAGTAAAGGTTAATCGCATCTGGATAAGTATAATTCCCTTTAAACTTTCCGTAGTGAACAAATATCAGATATACTCAATCAATCGTTAGATTTGATATCCTTGAACCGTCGAGCTTTGGTGTATACCTAGACAACATAAGTTACACAATCAACCCTTGGATTGTTCTTAGTTCTCATTGTTTTGTTCGTTTCACCCATGAACACATCTCGATTAGTAAGTACTTAGATAACTGACCTTACCGGATTCTCCTTGAAGCATCTTAGACTTCACACTCACATGGTGGTTTCTAAATGTGTTATCTGGTAGATACACTATTTGATAACCCTGTATAAAGAGAAACCAATAAAAAGTTCTTATGCATTTATCTTGGTTACTGAACATTGTCTAATCATAAGAATGGACCATAAAATAATTTTTGACAATGTTGAACCATCATCAATGACTTTGTTTTATCTCCTTGAACCTAGATCTTGGGATCTACGATCTACAAGGTAGAGTTACCGCCACAATGACTTGTTCTCGGCCATAGTCCCATTCCCGTCGATGATTTCTCAACTCCCTCTCTAGTTAGGCTTTTTGTAAGTGCATCAAACACATTATCCTTTGACTTCACATGGTTAATTGTGATAATTCCACTAGAGAGTAATTGTCTCACAAAGTTATGTCTTCGTCTTACATGACGAGACTTGCCGTTATAAATAATGCTTCCAGCCTTTCCTATTGCAACTTGACTATCACAGTGTATGCATATAGGGGCCATTGGTTTGGTCCAAAACATAATTTCTTCTAAGAAATTCCGGAGTCATTCAGCTTCTTCATTTGTCTTGTCTAAGGCGATGATTTCAGACTCCATTTTAGAGTGATCTATACATGTTTATTTGGATGATTTCCAAGATATTGTTCCTCCACCAATAGTAAAAACCTATCCATTTGTGAATTTTGTTTCAGTCGACCCAGTAACCCAATTTGCATCACTATATCCTTCAAGAACTGTTGGATATTTGTTGTAATGCAAAGCATAGTTTTGAGTGACATCTAAGTATCTCAAAACTCTCTTCATTGCCAACCAATGATGTTGATTGGGATTAATTGTGTATCGACTCAGTTTACTAATAGCGGAAGCTATCTCTGATCGTGTACAATTCATGACATATATCAAACTTCCCAACATGTTGGCATAGTCCAATTGAGACTGACTTTCACCTTTATTCTTCGCAAGATGAAGGTTCACATCAATTGGAATCTTTGCCCTTTTGAAATTTGAATATTTGAATTTTTCAAGTACCTTTTGAATATAATGAGTTTGAGACAATGCTAGACAGTTAGCAGTTTTGAGAATTTTAATTCCTATCACATCAGCAACTCCTAGATCTTTTATATCAAACATACTAGCGAGCATAGGCTTAGTAGCTTTTATAATGGCAATGTCTTTGCTCATTATCAACATGTCATCCACATACAGGCATGCAATGACTTCCTGATTTGAAGTATCTTTAATGTGAACACATTTATCGCATTCATTGATCTTCAATTTAGTTGACAACATGGTTTGATCAAACTTTGCATGTCATTGCTTCGGTGCTGGTTTTAGTCCATAAAGTGACTTAATAAGTTTGCACACTTTCTTTTCTTTACTAGGAACTATAAATCCATGTAAATTTCTTCTTCCATCTCTCCATTTAAGAAGACGGTTTTCACATCCATTTGATGAATTTCAAGACCGTATATTGCAACTAAGGCAATTAACATCCAAATTAATGTATCCTAGTCACTAGCGAGTATTTGTCAAAATAATCAAGACCTTTTTGTCTAAAGCCTTTGACAACAATTATTGTTTTATATTAGTCAATAGTTCTATCATGTTTTATCTTCCTTTTAAAGATCCATTTTGAACCCAAGGTTTTGTTTCCTGGAGGAATATCAACCAACTCCCAAGTATAATTGCTTAGGATGATTCAGTTTAACTATTGACAGCCTCTTTTCAATAAGTTGAGTCACTAGACAACATTGCTTGAATGTTTGAGGCTCACTTTCAATAAGGAATGTTACAAAATCAAATCCGAATGAAGTGGTTGTCATTTGACGTTTACTGGACCTTGGACTCTCTACATTGGTTTCATTCTCTTTTGGTTCTTCTCGGGGTTGTTTAGACCCCCCCCCCCCCACTAGATGACTCAAGTATAGTTTTATACTGATAGATATGTTCAAAAAAAATCAGCACTAACTGATTCCAT
Source organism: Solanum pennellii (assembly GCF_001406875.1). Taxonomy (NCBI): domain Eukaryota; kingdom Viridiplantae; phylum Streptophyta; class Magnoliopsida; order Solanales; family Solanaceae; genus Solanum; species Solanum pennellii. Next base: position 15,142,711 of record NC_028638.1, on the reverse strand, counting down.
TACCGTATTGTCATGAATATTCGGATGCTCGAACTTATGAACAAAAAATCAACATGCCTTACTGTTTGTGGCATATCCAATGAATACACAATCCACAATCTTAGGCCCTATTTTTACCCTCTTAGGTATTGGAACTTGGACTTTGGCTAGACCCCCCCCCCCTCCCCTTGACACACACTTTGAAATATTTTAAGTTGGGTTTTCTACCTTTCCATTTCTAATATGGAATAACATGTATCTTTGAGTGAGGCACTCTATTGAGTATTCGGTTTACTGTAAGGATAGTTTCTCCCCACAAGTTATGTGGTAAACCTTAACTTGTAAGTACTGTTCATCATTTCTTTTAAAGTTTGATTTTTCCTTTCTGCAGTCTCATTAGATTGAGGAGTGTAAGAAGCAGTAGTTTGGTGGATTATTCCATTTTCAAAACATCTTTCTGCAAATGGAGATTCATATTCTCCGCTTTCATCACTTCTGATCATTTTGATCTTTTTATCCAATTGATTTTCAACTTCAGTTTTATATTGCCTAATTGCATCTATTGCTTCATCCTTACCATTTTGCAAATATACATAACAATATCTAGGGCAATTGTCAATAAAAGTTATACTTTTTTCCACCACGTGATGGTGTTGAATTCATGTCACAAATATCAGTGTTAATTAGTTATAAAGGATTTGAATTCCTTTCAATAGATTTATAAGGATGCTTAGCATACTTAGATTCAACGCAAATATGACATTTTGATTTATTGCATTCAAGTTTTTGCAAAACATTTAAGTTAATTAGTTTTCTCAAGGTTTTGTTATTAACGTGTCTTAAACGTTCATGTCATAAACATTTAGACTCAAGCAAGTAAGAAGAAGCAGAATATTTATTCATATCAACTGCAATTACATTGAGTTTGAAAAGGACATCTCTGAGGTAGTCTTTTGCTACATACATATGATTCTTACTTACTACTACTTTTTCAGAAACAAATACACATTTGAATTCATTCTTAGTCAGATCTAGAAAATTCTGAAATATACGAGACCTTGTTAAAAGTCACCACTTTGCCTGATGTCATCTTTTATAGGACCTTGTCAGTTCCTTCCACCTTTGCAATAGCGGAGTTTGTCATAAACAACTTCTTATATGTAGGTGCTGGATTATATGATGAAAATATTCTTTGTTGGCACAGACATGGCATGAGGCACCAGAATCTATCCACCATTATCTTGGATTTCCAACCAAGTTACATTCTGAAAGCATTGCAAAGACATCGTCTATTTCTCCTTTGGATTCAGCAAAGTTTGTTTGATCCTTCTTTTTCTTGTCCTTCTTAGGACCCCGGCATTCAGTAGACCTATGATCACGTTTACCTCAATTGAAGCAGCTTTCATTGAATTTCTTCTTAGGAGGATTGATATTTGGACCAGATGCTTTCTTTCTTTTCATTAATTTTTTGGGATCTTCTTCAACAATATTTACTCCAGATATTGTTGAGTTACTACGTCACCTCTTTTTTGTAGCCTTAGTATCGTCTTCGATTCTCAACCTTACTATGAGATCTTAAACAGTCATATCCTTGTGTTTATGTTTCAAGTAGTTTTTGAAATCCTTCCACAACGGAGGTAACATCTCAATAATGACAGTCTGTTGAAAGACATCATTCACAATCAACCCTAAATTAAAGATTATGTGAGTACTAAGGAAAAACTTAATATTTCTAACATAGTCATTTTAAATAAATTTATACCTTCATCAAGGAGATAATGGATTATGACCTGTAGTTCTTTAACTTGGGTGACGATGGTCTTACTGTCTATCATCTTATAGTCCAGAAACTTTACCACAATGAACTTCTTCATTCTGGCATCCTCTATTTTGTACTTATTTTCTAAAACATCCCAAAGTTCTTTTGAGGTTTTGAATTGATGTACACATTATAAAGATCATCTTGCAGGCCACTCAGAATATAATTTTAACACAAAAAATATGTGTGTCTCCATGCTTTTGTTACCAAGAATCGTTCTTCAGGTGGAGTATCATCCGACATAACAGGAAAATTCTCATTAATGAACCTCAGCAGACTAAACGTAGTGGGATAGAAGAACATCTTCTGCTGCCATCTCTGGAAGTCGACTCCAGAAAATTTTGCAGGTTTCTCAGCCGGCACTAAGGTAGCAGTTGAACGATTATGTGCAACCGATGTTGTTGCAGCACTCAACGTTCCAGCATTTTCTTGACTTGAAGTAGTTATTTTTTCTGTCACAAAAAACCCAAATAACTTTAGTATGTAAAAATACTAACAATAAAGAATAAATCTTTGCACAGTCTGTTTCCAATTTAATGATAATGTTTTAATGTTTTTTTAATCGTTAATTGAATGAATTTTAAAATTCAAACAGAGTAGAAAACCATAAAGGTTTAAATTTCCAGAAACTTTAATTAAAGAAACTTACTAAATTTCTTGAGATTGTTATTAACATGTACTTATAAGGTTCGTCAAAATAGAAACTGAAATAAGATGAAGTAGACAGAAAATAAAATAATCTGAGTCAACAAAAATTATTGTGTCTCCTTAAGAAATATAATTCCCTCACTGTACTCGATGTTGTGTATTAATTTCTCCCAAGATAAAACGGATTAATCTTGTTGAAGAAATAGCGGTTTAACTTCAGCGAACTTAAGAACAGCAACAAGTCACACAGACTCAGTCGATCGACTCTTTAATTATGAGAGAAAATATATACAGAGAAGGAAAATTTTCAGTATTTGAAAAAATGAAAAATGATTTCCTTTTATAGCCATTTTTAGCAAGAAACGTGTCTGTTCACAGAAATCTGTTCAGACTCGTTTTATCCAGAAAGTTGCGTATTTTAAAAAAATAATAAGTTTTTGAAAAATGTGTCTGTTGGGAAGGTAATGACTTTTCAAAAAGAATATTTTAGAACGTCACCGTTACACGTGAATTAATTTTGTTAACGAATTATTTTATAAGAGATATGATTAACAGTATTTAATTGATTAAATAAATTTTGTCCAAAAAAATTATCAGTGAATCACATCATTTGCCAAATCCAAAACCGAGGCCGAGCGACGACGGCGCGAGGGGCACCTTCTTCTTAGCTCTTTAAGAAGTAAAGGAAGTGTTTCTTATATAAGGACAACAATTTCCCTTTCTTTTGCCGATATGGGATAAAAGACTTTTCATTTACTCTTTGCAAATGACTTTTCATTTTCCCTCCAAATTGGTTCCCTCATTTTTTTCAATTCTTCTCTTCTCTTTTTCCCATTCACACACTTGCTAAACCCAACCCTCTCTACTTTATATTTTGATTTTTGAAATGTTTCTAACTGTCAATTGTCAAGCCAACTGATATCTCTGTATTCTGCTATGTGATGTTACATTTTCCCATGCACATGTAACAATATTTGTTTTTGGAAATCAATAATAAGCCCTCGATCACATGTGATATTTCCAACTTCTGACATCCCTCTAAACCCACACAAATGGAAGTAATTAAGAATACGAGGATGTGAAGGATATTTCTTGATATGATTTTAACGTTTAGCATTAGTAAGACAATTTTTTCAAACACTCTACTTGTCCATATATCCCAAATAGCCCGAGAACGATGATTTGCTTCAAGTTATTTAACACATCATAAACTTTTGAACCATAATATACATCTTTGTAAAATATCATATTTGAAAAAATAAATAATTAAAAGTTAAGAAATATTATAAACTAGAAATATAATTGAGAATGTTAAAATTCATATTTGAAGCGTAGACAAAAGAGTTCAATAAAGACAACTTTTTATATATATAAAAAGAAATTCACCCAATTACGAATGAACCACATTTTTTTTTCATTTAAAAAAAAATTAAAAAGACTGTAGACATTCTTCCTTGATTGTTCAAATTGTTTTACAATTTTTTTATAATTTTATGATAAAAAATTAAAGTTTCTGATCAAGAAAAAGTATTGAAATAAAAATAAATAAATAAAGTATAACTTACATAAATATCATAGTGCAAAACCTTAATTACCTTCTATCCCTATTATTTTTACAATTACATAAACTTCATATTTTTTAGGCATTTTAGATACATAATTAAGAATCGGGATACATTATTGTTCATACATTATGTATCAATCTGTTGCACTTACTAAGGAAAAAAAGTTGTAAAATTAATTTAAAATCTCATAATATCCATTTGTTGCACTAATTAAGGAAGAAAAAGCTTAAATTAAATTAAGATCCCATAAATCATGTTATTTCATTCAAAATTATTGTCAATAATTCAAAATCAAATAAGTTTGAGATCGATACATTATTATTTGGTATTTGTTATGTATCAAATACACTTAGTATAAATTCAAATTTACTAATCATAACTACAAAATTAGTGCACATTATTATTTATGTATCTTATTTTGTTTGATACCATGAAGATCCTTTCGATTTAAATTGATAAATGTTGTATTTCTACTAAATACATAAATAAGTAAGTGTTCGCATAAGATTTTAAGTTTGAAATCGATACGTTATTGTTCGGTAATTGTTATGTGTCATATACATTTAGTATAAATTTGAATTTACGTATCATAACTAAAAAAAAAGTGTATGATACATTATGTTTATATGTATTATTTTGTTTGAGAAATACTATATTTTAAAATTGAAAGAAATACCATAGACATGTCATTGTTCCAAAATATCCTCTTTTTGGTATGTGTGATAAATAACACAAAGTTTATGTATCGAATATATTTATATTGAACGTAATAAAAAGATTCAACAACACTAGAGTTTTATATCAATACCTTAATATGCACATTATACATTGCATAAAACAAAAGTTATTGTAGCAATGATGTATCAGATCATTGATAACACTAACAAAGATTAATATAAGATTCAAAAATAAATGAAATTAAAAATTTGTATATGTGATAATGATGGTCATGCGATGGTAGATCAAACATATTTCTTCCTTTTTTGACATTTTTTAATAGTATAAACATTAAAAAGAATATTTTTTTCAAGAAAAATTTTAACGACAATATAATTAACTATCTATAAAAAATTTTTACAAATATTATACTAATTATTACTAAATAAAATCTATTACTATTACTTTTTCTCTAATTTAGATTGTAGAAGTTCATCATCTTCACATAAGTATTTATTCCATGTAGATATGTATTAATGAGTTGGTATATATTTTTAGGTAGCATATATATTTTGTTGTTATATCTTTAAAAAAATTTGTGATAATTCATCTTTTCGAGGTTAAATTAAATTTCCACAAATACTAAGTTTTCATTTTTAATTAGGTAATTCAATAGTATATATCAAATAGCAAAATATCATATTTTAAACTTGAATGAGAAAATAACTTTTAAGACTGTTTAACTTAAAATAGAGAGAGATTTATGGAATGAAATAAGGAAAGAATAAACATTGGTTTTGTGGAGATATGATTTATGTATCCTTGGGGGTTAGAGAGTAAAATACGGGATTTTGGAAAATTTTAAAACTAGTAGGGAGTAATGAAATTATGGAAAGAAAAGGTGTGTATATATGTAATTTAGTATGAAGGGTTACTAGGAAAAGTGAGTTGCAAGACATAAATTCAGGGTAAACTTCTATAAATGATGAAAACTAAAGATTCATGGAGTTGGATGTGAATCTACCTGCTATCATCACCCTCCTACATCTCCCTCTCCAGCTAGTGAAGAAAACAATGTGAGACAAGTAGTGTGAAATGTTTCGATATTACCTCGTCAGGAGTTTCAAATAAAAAGTATGCAATTCAGTACATCCACATCAGGATTTCTCATCTCTGTTCCAATGATACCTACCGCAAACATGGACTAGCAACAACATTTTCCCTTTATTTCAGCTCCAAATCTACTATATTTATTCTCATCCTTATCTTTCTTTCTCCTACACATGTCCACACATTGACAATTGAGCCAAAAATAACCTTCCCTATTGACCTTAATAAATTCTGCGGACGCTATCCAACCATAAGAGAAATACATTGTATGAACTGCAACCAAAAATATCTGTTATAATATGTATCTGCCTATATATTATTTCACATTCTTCTTATCAAAAACATCCAATCACTATATTTTACATTTATAATACTACAGGTGCACGTTTGATGTGGATCTCAAAGACAAAGTAATCAGGCTCAACAATTGGAATAATTATGGATAAAGGAGGAGAAAAACTAAAAAAAAATTACAAAACAGATTCTCATCCGATGCTACTTCTAATCAAATCATAATAATATGCATAATTCTAACTTAACAAATGTAATTTATTGTCCCTCCTAAGGTAACTATCCATCTATGGAGATTTTCAACCTAACATTACAAATAAGATCTTCCATGTTCGAGCAACGAAAGCAGTTGCCCTACTTAGAGTGCAACATCAGCAAAATTATACATCCACTCAGGTGTTGAACTTTTCACGACCGGAATCTATGCCCTAGACGAGACCGACATCGCTAACCTCTCATAGGTCGCAGACAAGCCTACATACGTCATTTTTACTTCATCTAGGTTAATTTTAGCGAAAAATTGGAAACTTTTTATTTCCTATCATGCTTACTAAACATTATATAACATATACAATTTTTCACCAACAACTATCTAACATTAAGATCATCAAATGAAAGAAGTAGTTTATTATAACGATAAAGATGTACTTGCCAAAAAGGCACCAATACAATGTCTGAACAAAAACGGAAAAGAAACGCTAGTGGAACATACTCCACTAGCTCAATCCTACAACTAAGCTAGAATGTAAATGGTCGAGAATCCTCGAAAGCATGAGGGTCTACCGATTCCGGATGAATGCTCGACATCCGGATAGATGCAGCGTTGGTCTTGTAGCTCTAGCGTCCACCTGTGCCTGCGCCTAAAAGTTTAGAGTTGTATAGGCTTAGTACACACTTGTACTAAGTATGGGCATATGCAAGCACACACCAAGGACATGCATGAATAAGAATAGCTCTTTCCTAGCAACATGGTTATAGCAGGTCAAGTCAGTGGACTTGCCAAATTGAGATTAGGAAAGTGAGTGAACTTTCCAAATTTGGATTAGGAAATTTTATGAGCTTTCCAAATTTGGATTAGGAAAGTTATGCCATGAGAGTAACATGCATCATCATACTTAACATTTTGCACACAACACACAACAGCTTACACATAGAACATATCATAATTCATATAACACATAACGTTGTTCATATCATTCATTAGTATGCCATGGTACCTTGGAATCATGGACTTGACATTAAGACTTCCCAAAAATGAGAGCTCAACATATGGGACCTCAACTAGGGAGTATGCTTTAGACAACACAGAGTCTGCTTCATTCATTCATACGTACTTCATTTCATTTCATTCACGGGTCAGTGTAATCACCAACTATACCTAGGATCTAGTTTAATAGTTTCATCGGGTTCGTTGTGCAATGACCAGAATGAACTAATGTCATTACTTGAATCTAACTCGCCTCTTGATTATCCTATCCTAACACCTTTGGTATCATTCGTTTCATTATGTGCATCATTTGAGGCTGGCCTCATTCATTCATTGGGAACTTTAACTTTAACCGACATAGATCATGTGAGCATCATGAAATCCAGTGTCATGAAACCCCACACCGAAAAGAGGTGGAATCACCGGCAAAAGTGACCCAAAACATGCTAGCGTACATGGGAATTGAACCCCGCCAGATCCCTATATTGGAAGTATAGGTTCAAAGACTAGGAGATATAAGGAGACCCATACCCGCATTGCCAGGACAGTCTCATCTCATGAGAGTTACCTGAACCACCGCCCTTCTCGAAAGAAGGCATCAACGCTCATGGCTAGTTTATCGGTGCTCAGTATAAAGTTCTGTTGCATTCAACTCATACGTCATGGAAGTTGGCTTCTAGTATGAGGACATCATATCTCAATAGATGATTTCTCATATCATTATTATTATTAAGTGTGTTAATCTCAATACTTTCATTAGAGTGTTCATAGAGACTGGTCTCTTCATTAACTTTACACTCTCATAGGTGAGTACGTTTTGGTAAAATTTACTTAGGCTCATTTGAGATTGCTCTCATCTTTTACATTATCCTCGTATCATGTTCTCACCACATTCATTAACATTAGCACATTTGCTCTTCATAATTACTCACCGCATTTTACATGAATTTTCATTTCATCATATGCCAATGCACTTGGCCATTTAATGTGTTTCACACTCTTACTTAACCCTTCTAGGGTTTTATCATTTCATTGTTCTTTTCATCATTTCTTTATATATTTCATCATTTCATTGTTTATTTCTTCATACGCCAATGCACTTGGCCATTTAGTGTGTTTCACACTCTTACTTAACCCTTTTAGGGTTACATCATTTCATCACATACATCTTAGGTTCACTTACTTTTAAACGTATGCTAGACTTATGAGTCTATACATACAAGCAATTGGGGCTTCATTCATAGTTTTTCTAAGTTATTCATATTTACCCAATATTATGTGATACAAGACTTATGCATCTTGTAGATATGTCAAGATATTGATTCGATCTTTAGAGCCAGCATTCATTAAATATTTGCTTACATATGACTTATGTGTCAATACGGAATTGGGCAAGGGAACTTGATTTCGAATCCCTTGGTCAAAACATAATCTTATTTTTTAAACTTGATAATCGCATTTTTCAGATTTGGGGGACTCTATTTCGATCCCCATCAAACCCATAATATTTCCTCTCTTTTTCTCCGCTGCTTTTTCGTTTAAGTCAAGGAGGTTGTGGGTTCAATCCCCCACAAGCTCATTATTTTTCTTTTAATTTATCTCTTAACTTTCTCACCTATACAAGAGGTTTTGGGCTCAATCCACACTCTCCACATTTATTTTTTCCTTTATTTTTCTCCTAACTCTCTCATCCATTCAAGAGGTTGTGGGTTCAATCCCCCACAAGCTCATTCTTTTTCTTTTAATTTATCTCTTACCTTTCTCCCCTATACAAGAGGTTTTGGGCTCAATCCACACTCTCCACATTTATTTTTTCCTTTATTTTTCTCCTAACTCTCTCATCCATTCAAGAGGTTGTGGGTTCAATCCTCACTCACCACATCTATTTTTACTTGCATTTTTCTCACAGAATTTTTATGATATTTTTATTTAGTGATGTCATGGGTTCAATCCCCAATGACCTCACATTTAAAAAAAATTAAATGAAGCTTATTGTTTTAAAAGTTAGTCGAGACTACAATTTCCAGCAGGCTGGAAATTTAGTCTCTTCCAATTCATTTTTGTCTTAATCTTTTGTTGCTTTTTTTGTAGCTTTCATGTAATGATGTCTTGGGTTCAATCCTTAGTGATATCACTTATTTTACATTCATTTTTCATTGCATTTTGTACCATTTTGTTTGGCCGAACCCAACCTACCAAATGCTGGAAATTTGTTCACTATTTTCAGCTTGTTATTATCATCATTCATGCGTTAATTCATAAGGAATTTCGTGGATCATTTGGTGCATATTTAAGTGTAATATTTTTATGATTATATTCATCCAATAATTATCATTTCATCAAGCAACATTACACCACTTTTACACCTCGTGATTTACACAAACATTCGCACATAAATTTAAACCATAAAAACATATAATTTTTCACATACTTTCGGTTGACATAACTTAACATGCTTACAATTCCAAACACATAATCAAGAACAAATTATCACGAAAATCAAACTTTATACTTAAACTACCAGCAAACTTACCAACAACATGATATCTAACCTATTTCACATTGAGATCAAAGAGATACTAGGGACAAGGAGTTCGACAAGAACGGGAACAACCCTAGTTTTCGCGTAGATTCATCTGAGCCTTAAGGGTATCTTGAGAAAGGGACCAAGAGTAAGAAAACCCATACCTTTTATGATGTTCAAACCTCGACTTTCTTCCCCAAATATTCTCCACAAAACACATCCAAATCCCCTCAAAGTCAACACCAACTCGACGGACAAACTTCTCTTTGCCTAAGCAATTGATTTCGTTTGTTTTCTTATATTTTCGTTGTGAGTTCTTCAAGTGTGAAGAACTTTGGTTTACCTACTGTTTTTTGAAGTTGTATGGCAGAGAGAATCGTGAGTGATAGTGATAGAGACGTGAGAGAGAGAGAGATATGCGTGGGAGAGAAGAGTTTTCTTAGAATTAGGAGTCTAGTTTAGGATTTAGTTAAATAAGGTTTTTTTATTTAGTGTAAAAATATGATTTACTTATATTTTAAATCAGCTAATAAATAATAAATATTGTTATAAAGCTATAGAATAAGAAGAAGAAACTAGAGAGAAAAGAAGAGAAGACTTGTTATTTATCTTGATGAATGAATTTACAATTAAGAGGAGCACTCTATTTATAGGAGAAATCTAACTTGGTCCCCTAGTAGGACTTTTTAAATATATCCTAAAAAGGACTCCACATGATAGACACTCACTATAATACAAATACTTTATAACACTCCCCCTGAATGTCTAATTCATAGATGATGTGCCTCGTCAAAAACCTTGCTAAAAAAAATTTAAGAAAAGAAAAACTCTAGCAAAGGAAAAGAATACACATATCTATTAATACGCATCTAGGGTGCCTCATTAAAAACCATACAAGGAAAACCCAGTGGGACAAAAACCTCATAAGGGAAAAAGAGTACAGCGCGTATTAACTCCCCATATTGAGAACATAAATCCAGAGACTTGAATCTTCGCATTATAAGCTTGTGCACCATCTTCTTGAAATTTGCAGTTGGTAGAGACTTGGTGAATAGATCAGCCACATTGTCACTTGAACGAATCTGTTGCACATTTATATCACTATTCTTTTGAAGTTCATGTGTATAGAAAAGCTTCGGTGAAATGTGCTTTGTTCTATCTTCTTTTATGAATCCTCTCTAAGTTGCGTTATGCATGATGCATTATCTTCATATAAAGTGGTGGGTACTTTATCACATTCCAAACCACATTTCTCTCGAATGAGATGTATCATAGACCTTAACCACACACATTCTCTACTTGCTGCATGAATAGCTATTATTATAGCATGATTAGATGAAGTGGCTACGGTGGACTGCTTTGTAGATCTCCAAGATATAGCAGTCCCCCCATATATAAACACATAGCCTGTTTGGGATTGAGCTTTGTGTGGATCAGATAAATTTCCTGCATCAGCATAACCAACAAGATTTGGGCTACAATTAACACAATAAAATAAGCCCATATCAGTTGTCCCTTTAAGATATCCCAAAATGTGTTTGATCCCATTCCAATGTCTCCTAGTAGGAGCAGAACTATACCTTGCTAACAAGTTAACAGCAAAAGCTAAATCAGGCCTTGTAGTATTAGCAAGATACATTAGTGCACCAATTGCACTAAGATATGGTACTTCAGAACCAAGAATTTCTTCATCCTTTTCTTGAGGTTGGAATGGATCCTTATTCACATCAAGTGAACGAACAACCATCGGAGTACTTAATGGATGCGCTTCATCCATACAGAATCTTTTCAACACTTTTTTTGTGTAGGCAGATTGATGAACAAAAATATCATTTGTCAAATGCTAAATTTGCAAACCAAGACATAATTTTGTCCTTCCCAGATCTTTCATCTCAAATTCATTCTTTAAATAATCAATTGTCTTTTGAAGCTCTATTGGAGTTCCAATAAGATTTGTGTCATCAACATAAATAGCAAGTACAACAAATTCCAATATTGTTTTCTTTATAAAGACACATGGACAAATTGCATCATTTGTATAACTTTCCTTAATTAAATACTCACTAAGATGGTTATACCACATGCGCCCAGATTGCTTCAAACCATATAATGATCTTTGCAATTTAATTGAATATATTTCTCGAGATTTTGAATTACATGATTTAGGCATCGCAAATTCTTCATGAATTTTCATGTATATCTCATTGTCAAGTGATCCATAAAGGTAGGATGTAACCACATCCATCAAATGCATTTCAAGTTGCTCATGGACTTTGAAACTTATGAGATAACGCAATGTTATTGCATCCATAATGGGTGAGTATGTCTCTTCATAATCGACGCCTTGCCTTTGAGAAAATCCTTGTGCCACAAGGCGTGCTTTATACCTTTGTATTTCATTTTTCTCATTTCTTTTTTGTACAAAAATCCATTTGTAACCAACAGGTTTGATTCCATTAGGTGTTTGTACTATAGGTTCAAAAACTTCACGCTTGGCAAGTGAATTCAACTCTGATTGAATTGCTTCTTGCCATTTTGGCCAATCATTTCGTTGTCGACATCCTATTACAGATTGAGGTTCATGATCCTCATTATCTTGCATGATATTTGTTGCAACATTATATACAAAGACATAATCAACCACTATTTCTCATCGATTCATATTAGTTTCAACATCTCTTTAATATATGGATAGTTCATTATTTCCTTGAGTTTCAAGTTCATTGATTCTTTCATGAATATCAGACTTATTCAAATTTTGAACTTCCATATGAGATTCTTTCATAGTGTCATCTTGACATTTAATCTTTCTTTTTCTAGGATTTTTATCCTTAGACTCCTATGGTCTACCACGCTTTAGGTGTGTTTTTGACTCATTAGCTATGACACTAGTGGATGGTCCTTTAGGGACATTAATTTGAATTGGGACATTCTCTGCAGGAATATATGATTTAGTAATCCTTTTCAAATCGATAAATGCGTCTGGCATTTGATTTGCAATTTTCTGCAGATGAATAATATTTTGTACTTCTTGTTCGCAAGTAGAAGAATATGGATCAAGATGAGACAATGATAAATTTTTCCACAAAATTTCTCGTTTTATTTCACTATTCTCTCCCCCTAATTTTGGGAAAACGGTCTCATCAAACCGACAATCTGCAAATCTAGCAGTAACATGTCTCCAGTCAATGGTTCAAGATAGCGAATAATGGAGGGTGACTCAAACCCAACATATATTCCTAACCTTCTTTTAGGGCCCATCTTAGTGAGGTTTGGTGGTGCCACAGGCACATGTAAAGCACTCCCAAAAATTCTTAGATGGGATATACTAGGTTCTTGACCAATAACCAATTTCCATGGAGAAACCTTATGATAACTTGTCGGTCTGAGACGAATAAGTGTTGCAGCATGCAAAATTGCATGTCCCCACACAGAAGTGGGCAACTTAGTTTTCATAAGCAATGGTCTTGCTATTAATTGCAAACGTTTAATTAATGA
>NC_028638.1:15128557-15129384 GCF_001406875.1 Solanum pennellii | reverse complement strand
TCATGGGCACGACGGACCGTCGAGGGGGTCTCGTTCCAAAACACTTAGAATTCTGAAATTTGGGTACTGAAATCGACTCTCTGAACTTCGTAACGGAATGGCAGGACGGACCGTCGTGGGCACGACGGACCGTCACAGACCCTTTAGTAGGAATTGAGTCTCTGAACTCTGTGACGGAGCAGTAGGACGGAACGTCGCAGGCGCAACGGGCCGTCAGAGGGTGCGTAAATCCAAGGCTGGGTTGGATTTCTGTTAGTAATTTAAGGGGCGTTTTGGACTATTCCTGCTTTAATTATAAAGTTAGTGGGTTAATGTTAATAAGTCTAATTACTTGGGGGTTAAAAGAGGTAACCTTGAGTTAATTAGTGGGTTAATTCCTCATCTTTTATACTTAATTATATACTAATTAGGGTAAAAGAAGAAGGGTTTTTGAATAAGAAAAATAAAAAGAACAAAGAGAGAGAGAGGATCGATTGGTAGAGAGAGAGACGAACGAAGAGGAAAAACAAAGCTTTGGGGAATTTGCTTCCTTGATCACGAAATCTTCGGTGGAGGTAGGTTATGGTTTATGCTATTCGTAGTAAACTCTTAATAGCGAATGATATGTGTTGGGTAGTATTATAAAGTCTTCTATATGCTTAATTGTGTGCATGCATGATGTGATTTCATATATATAATTGTGATGAAACTAGCATGATGAGGCTATTGAATCTTGAACCCTAATTTTACTTTGTTAATGATGATGCCTTGGTATAAAAGAAGGCTTGATGAACTAAAGTAATGAGATTAGGGGATCGGGTGTCACGTTCCGACACCAGGATAGAAAT